>NC_087071.1:0-234136 GCF_963678635.1 Symsagittifera roscoffensis
GTTTTTCTTTCTTGTTTAAGCCAAAATGGCCGTTTCTGACGTTTCTCAGAAATATGACGTCATAATTCGAATTTTTGAAATTTTAAAATACCAGAATATTCCAGCCCTCACCGTCTGGCCAATCGTTCCAATAACGTTCTTAGTTCTTAATAATCACCAATCCGGAAGTCTCGCTGCTAAAATTTCGAATTCTGCAGATATTGCATTTTTCACATTCTGGTCGAATGTCACATACTCCCCGGACAGTCCGGTCAATGTCCTCATTGAATCACGCAATATTCGTAAAATGGTCACAGTGTCATCGAACAGAATTTACAAAATGCACGGAATTACTTTTATCCACGTCACATCGACTCACAGCAGAATATAAATGGCATCATACTACATCACTATAGCCTTCAAATTCTTCATTAATCTGCACATTGAGGATATGACTTAAGATAAAACATATTTTCTGACTTCCAATGTCAATGTCCCGATTAAAACTTTTTCCCTTAGATTTAAAAGGTGTTGGCTTGCAGGACAGTCCTGCCAACCAACAAGCTAAAATTATCCTACTATGCTTCTGCCTTCGGAAATCTTGCTTGTTATTGTCCTGAATACTAAAACTAAGAAACTCTGTGGTTAGAAAGAACAATGAAACAATCTCCCTCTTCGAGAGATTACTCAAGCCTTCCATGTCACCACAAAGTGATCAGTTCTCCTAGCTGATTAAAAACAGTCATGCAGGCTGGAATAATTAAATATACTCCTTCACTTAAGCCTTCCTAAATAAATAGTAAGTGAGTGTCTCTAAAGCCACTTCAACTAAAATTAAAATGCAAATCTATAAATGCAACAATTTCAAAAATCAACTTAATGTTTCAGTTTTCAATTACAACTTGTTGCTTGGTTTCTCACTTGAGTATTTCACACACATAAACAATTCTGATTTTTAACTTTTCTTCATCACTCCTTTGTTTTCTTCTTTTTTCGTCGTTTAGAAGTTCTAAAACTTCTAAATTCTTCTAACCCCATCTCTTTTTTCATCTTGTCTTTCGGTCATCCGTCAATGTTCCATTTCTTCCTCCTGTGATACTGACTCTGCACTCTCAGTTTCCGTATCTTGTAACACGTCGTTAGCTATCCTGACGCTGCTGGAAGCCCTCCTCCAACACTTCTGCTCTTCCACCCTCTGTTTACAACAAGGTAGGGGATCCACGTTAGATTCTCTGTTCCTGCAGAAGCTGTTGTGGAGACACAACGTCACGTTTCTCACCAAATCTTCTTTCAGCATCTCTGCCTTCTCCTTTCCACTACGCTCACTCGTCCTGGAAATTCTTTTCACAGCGGTGGTCACTGCATTCCGATGAGTCACGAGAGCTCGCTTGAAAGCTCCTGCTCCAATGTCCAGCTGATATTCACTGTACACCCTGCCATGCTTCGACATATGCTTTTTCGCAAACTCGTACAACCATGCAGTCATGTTAGCTCTGAACCATGGCATCAATCGTTTTCTTGCCCATATCTTCTTCACTTCCATCGGAATGTTTAGAACTTTGCACATTGTCTCAAAAAGATCTAAATCTTTTAGACAATCTAATTTCCGCAACTGTTCTCTCGTCGGTGCCTCCTGTCTGTTATTTTCTCTCACATGAGCTTCCAGCCATCGTATCGCCATCATAACTCCCACTATCACTATCGTTACGGGCTGTGATGAATCTGGTAAACCCATGGAGAGCAGCTCTCCAGAGTCCCAGATCAACATCAGATTACTACGCTTGGGATACCACCAGGTCTGCAGCAAGCAGTGGCAAGGAAACTCGTCATGCGTCAACATGATGCTCCTCCAATTACGTTTTCCCGAAGCTTCCAGCAATGATTCCACTTCCATCATCACTCGGTGGACTTCATCATTCTCATCTACTGCATTGTAATCTGTGACACTTGATCCTCTCTGTTTCTGTCTCTCAAAGTCACTGAAGTTCCCACTCACATATCCCATGAACTTCTTTCCTAGTATTGACTCCAAGTCTTCTTTGGTTCTCTCTGGAACTGCTGAGAACATCTTACATAGTAACTCGTAAGACTTTTCAGACATTCTCGCCAATCTCACACACTTCGGCACTGAGAAGGCTTGATCCACGATCGTTCTTGTACTCTTCATGTCCACAGCCACGAAATGTACAGGGTATCTGCTCTTGCACATTGGAGCCAACGTTGAACCCACCAAATATCGTGCTCCTGATGGTCTACAATAAGTCTCACTGTGTCTGATGTTCATTTCTGTCTCGATTGCTTCCCTCCATTTCCCTATGTATTTCTGTTCAGTCTGCAGAACTCCTGGGAATACTTCTACACTGATGGCGGTGACAACCTCATGTTTCTGTTCCAGATTCAATAGTGACTCTAAAGAACCAAACATGCTGTAGAATCCTAGTGCAGTCACTAGATTCACATCGGTTCCTCCATGGCAATCTGCTATCAGTTCCGTTTCTGTTCTAGCTTTCATCACTACATTCCCAAACAATACCGTCAATTGCTTGTGTTGTTTCTCCAGGGTCTTCACACAGTCCAGACCTCCACAAACGTGACCCTCCAGTCCACAGACTTCCGCCAGACAGCTACCAGGTTTGACCCAGTCTTCTGGTCCCCAGTCAGGCAACTCCACCTTATCCTCTCCGTTGCTCTTAGAGGCTGTTATCATCACATTATATATGATGTTGAGGTCAGGATTTTGGTACTGAAGGTGCAGTCACCTCTTCTTCCAAGACCAGTCCCAATTTGGCCTGTGGATTGTTAACGCTCTTAATCGTTACAATTCTGGACGTCCAGAATCTTAGCAACACCGCCTGCTCATAATCGAAGAAGCAATCGCGTATGTCTTCACTCAGGAAAGGATTGTACGCGATCCCTATGATCCCGGATACGTAGCCATACGATTTCTTCTTGATCGGTCCACAGTATTCACTGGATTTCGGCAATGCTCCCATAGATTCTTTAGTGAGTCTCAGCTCCTTGTTTGAGAATCTCCTGATTTCGTCTATCTTTTTCATGGGTTCTAACTCCTCAGATTCTTTCATGTTCACCCTCATCGGTTTACTTTGCTGCATATCCAGCAGTGCTAGCAAGAATAAGTCTTTCGTTCGCTCATCGCCTTCCCTCAACATTTTAACACAAGTGTTTAATGCAGGTACTGAAATCTGCTCTATCAGGAATCGAATGAAACAGAGAGCGTCTCTCCGCTTCGCACACGCTACTGCTGCTCCCTCCTGGACTATCAGATCCCTCAGGTTCGTCATAAGGAAAACCTTTTCCTCTTTTGATCTCTTCCTTTCTTCTGAGTCATATTCTTCGCGAGTCAGTCCCATCATGCACCAGGCGAACCTGAGTTGTAACTCTGTTCTTACGTAAGGTACTGCCACGAGAGCATGTATTCTTGGCGTAGTCCTCATTTCTTCTTCGAAATACCTCAACACTACTGCTTTCCATGGAAGGCTCACTAACTGCTCGATCGTTTCCGCCTGTATGTCAGACGACGCCAAAGTCCGTACGCCTTCTGCTTGAGGGTGGTGCCTTGCAACATCGTTTTCAGATAACCCTCCGTGGCTTTTTCGTCTTCCAGGGCCATTACATACCCTCTAGCCGAGTTTCGGTATTCCAACATATCCATGTATCCACCGGTGGGTTCATCTATCGACACAGTCTCCGACACTGTCAGTCGGTGTTATTCCACTGGTGTTAGTTGTCCTGCGACACTTCCCTTTCCATGATTCATGGGAGATGGCTTGAAGTCTTTCATTTTGCTCTCTCCACATTGGCTGAGTATTTCCATTTCTAAGGTTGCTCCAGTCAGAGTGCGGTCACTCCTTTTGGATTTATAACCGGTTGACTTTATCCCCGCCATGAGAATGGGTGGCACCATCGCTATATCAGTTAATATTCTATCTGTGCCAGACAATTGATAATCACCTTGCCCCAAATCCATGACCTCCTCAACTCGTTTCCTTTTCGCTGAGTTACCAGCTTTCATCGATATTTCTGAATCCACCTTCGTCTTTCCAACTCTCCTCGGCATCACTCTGCTGCCTAACTTCATTTTCATCGCATTGATTTTATCAATCACCTTTTTTGATCGTATCGTCCCTCTCCTGGTTCTTGACAGATACACCACCTCTCCTTCATCGTCCTGCGGTGTCATCTTGATGGGAGAATTCGCTTCACTCTCATCAGTGGCTGAGTCGATCAACAACTCACTCAGTCTCCCTTCACACTCATCAAGCTTGTCAAGCACTTCTCTCATCAAGGGTTGGTTGAGACCCGTTTTTAGAATAGACTGGGTCCCATAGCTTTGAACCACGGTCCAGACTTCTTCCATAAACGCCACTCTGTCCAGCTTGCATCCCGTCCTACTCTCGTGGTCTCGGTGATGTACTTCCCATTCTTCTTCGAGCAGCGTTCCCAAGAAAGGTACTCTGGCTGAGGCCTCTATTCTTCTTATCCGAGGTGATTCCATGAGGATTCTCTGGTCGTTATTTCTTGAATTGCCAGGAGAGCTGCTCTCCGGCAAATTCCGTTTCATTTCCATAAAGGCTGACGGAGGCTCCAGTGTCGAGATGCCTTCATCCGCTGGCTCAGTCGTTTCTAATGTATCTGCATTGTTCTCAAGATCACTGAAGATATTGAAATCCAGGCTGGATGTTCCTCCTGTCGATGCCCTGTCGTCTTCGCCACCAGCTTGATCTTGTTGCATGGGTTTTTCGGTTTGACGGCTTCCACTCTGTCCGTCATTTCCTTCAGATTTATCTTTGTTCGGGCTCGATGGTCCTTGTTCGTCATTGTCCGCTTCTTCCTGGAATCCCGGTATGAGCAGTGTACCGGCCGATTTATCTTCTTCTTCTCCATGGACCACTTTGATTTCTTCGCAGCCGAAGGGTGCTAGGAAAGTTCTTGTCTGCAATATTCCTCCCACTTTCATCTCTTTTTTCACACTGGTCAGGATTAATGAGGCTTCAGGCAATTCGGTCCTGCCTCTCATCCTCATCGAAGCTAAGCCTAATTCCTTCCATTCCTCATCAAATCTTCCAGGCTTGGGAGTCGCGGCATTGCTTATTCGCCTTCTCGTCGCTTGATCCGTGTATGCAAATCGTGTGTACTGTAACACGGCGGCATTTCTCCCTACAAAGTATGGATCCATCGTTCCCACGAAATTCCCTACTCTCCTTTCATTGGCTTCGATTGCTCCCAATCTAGGAGTCTGTGCCACGGAGACTGCTCCGAGCAACATCCTTCTTATCAGAGGGAATTCAGGGATTGCCTCCGGCAGCTTCTTGTAATCGCCCCAGTCCTTCGTCTCTTCCCTCACTTTGTGATATGCTGCAGTAAGACGAGGCACTCTGGTTATCTCACCATTCGTTTTATCATAGGGTCTCAGATTCCAAAGCTTTGGAAACACCTCGATGTGTCCTCTTCCTACTTCTCCCATGCGGTCACGGAAGTGATCGTCAAAATTGATGACTGTCATCTCTGGCTCCGATATTTTCGCAAATAACAGATCTTCACTCATGAGCTCCCGCAAAGTGTGCTGCTCACACCAGTTCAGTGTACTACCGTCCACTGCCGATATGAGGTTCAGGTGCAGCACCGACCTCCTATATGCGTCCACTTTAACGTCAGGGAACGCAAACGTGACTGCTGGTCCATAGATCACTGTCACGAACTCCGTGACTCCTCTGATCAGCGCCAAGGGATCGGTTCTCATAGCCAAGCTCAGATCAGTTAACAGTGGCATGCCTCCAACATGTCGTCTAACATCTTCCTCTCTTTCAATCGTCTCGTCTTCTCCCGTTCCAAAGCGATTTTGTTGTAAGAGATACTGGATAAGAGTGTGTCTCAGGTCTCTTATCTTGTTCCACGAGTCCGTGGATTTCTTCATATCCAAGTTCCTCACTCTCTCTTTCATCTGCTCTGGACAACGTGCCAGTTCCATTAGTCCTCCCAAGTTTCCGTGGGTAATTGCAATCAATGTCGGAAGTCCGTCTAGCCGCAGGTTCTGAATTCCATCGGTGAGCAGCATCGCCGGTCCCTTCACGAAACTCTCCGCTCCGAATGTCACGATCAAGGCTATTAATTCCACTATCGGTACTCTCACTACTGCTTGGAGGAATTCCTTTATCAAATAGTGCGAGACTTTCGGGTAAACTTTTGCCAAGAAGGACGCGGTCCATCCGGCTCCAAACCCTTCTAGCATGCTGTCTGTCCTTTCAAAGCCCTCCTGTCCTTTCATTTCCTGGGTCCAGAAGGTTTCCAGAGTAATCTGACACATTCTGTTTACAAACTCAGCAGTCTTTTCTCCGGCATTTTCCGCCAGGTTCACCTCCTTCAACAAGTAGGCATGCATCTTCGTGATCATCACGGGGCCTTGCTCAAAAGCATCTGCACCCAATGCCGCTACTCTAGGGTTCAGGTGTAGCCACTGGTTGGCTTCCGGCTTAGTTCTCAGAACCATCGCCTCCAGATGAGCTCTCGTCTCCAGTGAATTTTTCCTTCTTGTGTCTTCACCCGCCACTTCCATTGCCCGGAACCATAAGTCGTTGGACATTGCCGTGATCACTCGATGGTCGTCGTCTATTCTCGGTTTCAGTTTGAGTTGTCGACTGAAATTGGACAGTTCCAACCCCAGCACTTCGTCCAACACTAACATGTGTAGCGCGTGGTCCTTGAATCCTCTCATCGCGTTTGAGATATCTGACCATACTGCAGGCAGTTCAGACTTAAGTGGCCTCAGATTCTCCATTTCTATCAGGAGATTCGGAGCTGATATGATCACCTCATACTCTCCTTCCGAGAGTAAGGCCACAATTGCATACACGAATTTCAGTCCATCCGGGAGATGTGCATATCCCGGAGACAACGCGAATACTACTCTCAATGCCACTTTATTGATTGACCCCTCCTTCGTCGCATCCACCACTTCACCCATCGACTCAAGGATGTCTTTTATCGCTGGCCATACAGCGTTCTCTGCTGTTGTAGGATCTCTGAGTCTGCTCAGAAAACCTCTACTATGTAGATGGTCATTGATGCCAGCAAACACAATCGTAATTGGATTCATGTCCGTCTGCCTTTGTACCCCTATAGCCAAAGATACTGATTGCAGTAGGTCCAGGTCGACCGCTGCCAACATTATGACGTCCGTCCAAAACAAAGACTTGGAAGTGTACACGAACTCTGAATTCGCTACTACCATAATCTTGGCCTTCCTCATCTCTGCTTTGTCATAGGCGGCGAAGATGGTTTCATCTTTCTTTATCGCTGTCAATCCGCCATATCTCTGGGCATCACCATCTTGGTTCACTAGTTTTGGGTACACTCTTTCCTTCACATGACCAGGGGGTGTCGTCAGCTGCCTGAATAACTTCACGTGTTGTCCAATCGGCGCCCTCGTCGTCAGGAATCTTCCTGGTCTCTCTTTACGATTCCCCTCATCATGGTTCAACCTCTCATCTTGCAACGGTCTCGCATTCACTGGTCCCATCGTGTTCTTAGAGGGCAGTCCCTCCAAGTCAGCAAATCTCAAGGCCGTCGTGGAGCTGAAATTTATGCTAGCGGCTATCAACCAGTCTACGCCGGTTATCGAGTACAATCTGCTGACGGATAGCATCGCTCCATTCAGCATCCTCCTTGCATCTTCGATGAAGCTTACTCTCTGGAGATCCAGCTTCATTAGTTCGTTTTTGTATATATGCCAGGGAGACGGTATGGGTCGCGACCACATCAATGAGCCTCTGCTCGGTCTTTCCTCTCGACTGGTACTCGTCGTCTCCGATCTAGTGTCCGATCTAGATGTGCCTGCTGTCTCTTCGATTGGGTTGACAGGTCCTATTCTTCTCCTAGGATGAATAGTCCTCCTCATCGGTGCTTCTCCCAATCGATCCTGTACGTCTGTTCTTCGACCTGGTTCGCTGGAGCTTTGTTGCCTGTAGTTCGTGACGGCCGGGACCGTACCCAAGCGTGTTTCCAAGCTAGGAGGCACAAAGGTGGTAATCACCGCGTCACTCACTGTTCCTTCTTCCTTCAGCACTCCTGTGTCAAAAAGTTCTGCTTCTAGCTCGTCCAACCGCTCTTGGAAGACTCGATTCAACCAAGCTTGTCCTTCGATACTGTCGAAGTGGATGCCGTCCGTGGTCAGTCTGGCCTGATCCATGGCTCTCAACTCATGTTCGATGTCCATGAGGATCATTCTTCCGGCGTTTCGACTTGCTAGGTTCCTCAAGATGTTGTTCCATCTTACGACTCCCTCGTTGTGCCTTCTTCCTGAGGCTGTCAGGTTTCTCGTGTTCATGGGCACAGTGCAAACGGTCAGTACCGCGCAACTGAATTTCTGCCAGAGGGTAGTAAACAAACACACCATCATTGACTCCCATAGTGCTTCCTGCTCGTCAGAACCTCTGGAGATGTCATTCGTCCCAACTAAGATCATCACATTGGGAATCCTCCCTGTATTCATCAGTTCCACCATCCGATATAATTGGGCTATCGTCGCTCCTCCAAAGGCCATCACCGTGGTGACCCACGAGGTCCTCAAATTTGACAGCACTCTGACCAAGCTGTCTCCCAGTATCAGATGAGATGTCCCGAGTGGTGGTTGCTGCAGGTTCACAGCTGGGCTCCAGGTAGCTCGATTGAAGCAGGCCCTCGGATCTGTCTCCGGAACTCCCGTGAAATTATATTTCAATTGATTATTCTTCTGCACGTCTATTATGCGAGACACTTTCTTCGCTGGCATCTTTCGTACTTTCCTCTCTGGGATTCTCGAGCTCCCCATGAGTGGTGTCACGTTACTTATCCCTTGTCTGATCACGGTCTGGGAGAGTTGTACTCTGCCCGTATCGTCAATCGTTCCATAGGGTGCATTCTTGTTAGTGACCAGTCGTCCAGCTGTCTCTATCAGTTTCCTCACTGTCTGTTCTACGACGGGGTCACCCAAAGTGTCACTAGGATCCGGGATCGTTACTCGATTTGTCTCTGCTGGAGGTGGTGTCTCCGTTGTTTGACTCATTTCTCGAGGCGTCAAGAGCTCCATCGGGGACTGCCCACGAGGAATATCCCTTGCAGGTATCACTTTCTCCACGGCTGTTGTCAACGCCATCTGCTCCGATCACTCTTTGTATTCCTGCCTTAAGCGCTCAATCTCTTGACCCTGCTTTTTGTTGCAGTCTTCAAACAACTTTCTCCACATGTCCCGATCTTCCTCCATCTGGAGCATGCTTCTGGTCATCTCGTCCAGCTCCTTCTTCGTACTTTTCAGTTCTTCGTTCATCTCATCCAGACCTTGCATGGTTTGGTTCGTCTGAACTTCCTGTCCTACTTTCGCCCTTTTTGGTGGCACAGCTGCTCTCAGTGGTGAACCAGACGAGGTCGCCTCGCTGTTCATCTCCCGATGCATTCTCGTCAGCCCAGGTTTGGGCTTGGAGGGCATTGGCATCTCACCTGGTTGGTAAGTCCTAGAACTTCCCAATCCAGGCTCATTCGCCAAGTCACTCCCTGAGAGAGCCCCGTTTCTCCACCTCATCACTCTCATGTTCGGGCGGTCTAGTACTCCTCTTTCTCCATATGCTGCCATCAACAGGACTTCCGTGGGGCGGTCCCCACGGTTGTCGTGCCCCAAGATGTTGATCAGGGCGGTCAGCAACATGACTACCTCTGGGTCCTCCAGAGCGAAGTCTCGATCAATCAGCCGACGATAGATCGCATCTATCATCGGTCCTACATATGCCTCTGCCAGCTCCATCAATTCATCCAAGTTGAAGTTGTCCATTCTATTCTTTCAAGTTTGATTTGATTCGATTCGATATTTGACTCAAGTGAGTTATTAAATGATCAATCAGGATCTAGAAAAGAAGTCAAAAATATCACACTTGTCTGTTTCACCTTAACATATATCGTTAAAATTTGCTTAAAAACAGTTCAGATAAAAAGATATTTATCCTAAAATTTATTAAAATCAATTGGTTTCAAAAATTTTGGAATTCGACCGAAGATTGGACAGTCCAAACTTTGGATCTATTTCCAAGATAGTCATTTAGTTGTTCATGGTCACTAACCCCTACTTACCCATGATCTTAATAACCTAACACATAACATAACATAACATAACACACATATCACCTATTACATACAACTTAGTCTTTGGCCTAACACTCTCTCGCACATCACTCAGCCTATACTTAAGTAATATTTCTTATGTAGATATACTTGTATGTTCGTATCAGAGAATATCACGTGTACAAGCGCGTACAATTCCCGAGCATGCAATCTTCCTCTGTTTGGATCGTACACTGGAAGGGAGAGCTCCTTCACGTCCATTTCGACAGGGAAGTCCCTCAGCCTCGTCAAAGACAAGACTAGGTTCTCTGGGTCCACGTGCTGCTTCTCCGTCGCCCTCGTTACCAAGAAGCACAAGTATTTTCCCGGTATCTGCGACGCCGCCGGAGGTAAGGCTGCCACGCCCCCTAACCCTGGTCTTTGCTTCCAAAGGAATTCCACGTTTTTGTATTCTCTCTTAAAAGCTGCCGCTAACGCTGTCCTAAAACTCATGTCTGCTGTGATTGCTATCGCACATGTTCTATTCGTGAGTATGAAATCACTGACTGTTAGTATTATGTTACTTGAATATTCATTTGGTAAGTTAAAATATGACTCAACTACCCTGCCTATGTCAGGTTTCTTAGGCTCTTCGCCTGTTTCTGCTTCTAAGTCTCCTGTTTCTCTTGCTACTCTTAATTTTTTTATTATCAAGTTTTCAGTGTGGGTAAGTCCTACCCCCACTCCCCGGACAAAAATATCCATCGACGTCCCCGTCGATCGCATACCGGGTATCAAGTTAAGGTTAGAAGCTGGAATGAGTAGTTGTCCTTCTTGGGCAGCCCAGGAAGGATCATCTCGTTCGGTCTTGATGTTTTTCATGCTTTCACGATCTACGTCTTGAATCCTGACGATGGTCTCCTCAGGATCCGAGGTCGTTTCATTCAGCCACTCTAAGACACGCAGGTTCGTCAAGTCTTGTTCATATGACTGCTGTTGCTCGTCGTCGAATTCTACCTCGGGTTTCGACCAGTCGTTAACCCACTCATCGTCGTGATCATCGACTATGTCAATGTCTTGTGACACAGTTATTTCCTCTAGACCCACTACTTCCTCCATTATCTTCTTCAGATCTAACCTATCCACTACAAAGTCGTCACCGTAAGGATTGTATTTCTTTCTTGGTCTCATTCCGTCCTTCTGACGAGTCTGTATGGTGAACAGAAGATCCGGTTCCAAGTTCTTGGGAACCTCTATCTGCTCGGGATCCTGCCAATCTTCCTCTGCGTAGGGTAAGGTTTCATCGTCCGCTTCGATCTGTTCGTTTGGATCCAGGTCCAGCGGTGTATCCGTACCTTCCTCTACGACTTCGTTTCCATCGTTCTTCTCCCTGGTGCCTTTTTCATTGACCCCACAAGCAGGATCCATCATCAGATAATCCCCTTCTTCCATGTCTGCAGGTATACACCAGTCTTCTGTCGATGGATTGCGTGGCTTTATATTCTCGTAGTGGGCGGCTCGGCCAGTACTCAGTCTATAAAAGCGTCCCTCCTGATGCACCTCTGTAATCATGAAGGGTCCCCTCCATTTTTTAGGAGCTTTTTTGTCCCTTTCGGTGGTATAACGTTCTGGAATACCCATACGTAGTCTCCCACCGAGTAAGCCTTTGCACCAGCTGCTTTCTTGTCGAATCTTTTCCTCTGCCTTGCCTGTGCCTGCTGAGTATTTCGTCTACACAAATCGTTCAATTCCTGTTGGCGTCTGATCACATCCCTCACGTAGACCTGTGGGGACGTTTTCTTTCCCTCATATTCTGGGTAGAAGAAGGTTAAGGGTAAAGACTTTTCGTGTCCAGTTAGCATCATGTGTGGACTGACTCCAGTGGTGGAGTGTTGCGTGCTGTTATATGCTCCAATCACCTGTGGAAGGTATCTGTCCCAATCGGTCATGTACCTGGAACAATATACTCTCAGCATCGACACTAACGTCCTGTTCTGTCTTTCCACTAAGCCATTCGTCTGAGGGTGGTATGTCGTGGAGTGAGCCTGAGCGACCTGTGAGCGTCTCATAAGCTCTTTCGTAAGCTCTCCTACAAAAGCTGTTCCATTATCCGATTGAAACGTCATCGGACAACCATGCCTTACTATCCACGTATTGATCAGGTGGTCGCATGTCTCTTCCGCCGAGGCAGTTATGCAGGGCACGGCCTCTGCATACTTCGTGAAATGATCTATCATGACCAGCACCTGATTATAACCATTGTCTGTCATGCATATCTTTTGGTGATCTATTTGCACCACCTCGTTGAATTCAGACGACTCGATCGATTGTAAAGGAAATCGCAACTTCCTTGGATCCTTGACCTGTTTGCATGACAGACATGCTGTTACCCATTTATCGCATGCCTTTTTCATCCCAGGCCACTCAAAGCGCTTCAGGATCCTCTGATATACTTTGTCGATCCCCTGATGGCCCATCTGATCATGTGACCTGAATAATAGTTCTGTCTGATAGAGTTGCGGTAACACTATCGCGTTATACTTGTAAAGGACTCTGTCTTCCACTCTTCTTTTGCAAGACACGATCCCGTCCTTGTTCAATTATAACCTCCCTTCCTTCTGCATGAAGTATTGTCTCAGGATGCGATAACTATCCTCCTCGAGTTCCCCTTTATCCGGAGAACCATTCTCGATCCACCTTTTCAGGTTGCTTGTCATGCGATCATTTCTCTGCGCTCTTAGAAGGTCCGAGAGTCTGTATCTCGCCTTCAAGTATGTCTTCATGACCCTCATCTGACTATTCAGCTCGTTGGGCTGATGTGTGTCTTCTTCCATATTAACGCACCAAATCTTCGCCAACGGTTGCGTTTCTTGTTCAAACGGCTGAAGATCAGTCCTGACTACTTCTTTCTGCGGCAACAGGCTTATCGAACGTTTCGATACCGCTATCGTTTCTAAGTGATCCGCTGCGTTATCAAAGACTCTTTCGCTTGGTATTAGGTAGCGATCACTGTCAGGATCCTGGTACACCTCTCTGTCCAGGTCCCTTGCCCGAGTTTCCACTAGTAGCGTGTGTATCGCTAGTTCTGACAGTTCCGATCCCGAGCCCGAATTCCTGTCTGAATAGGTGTCCATTCCTGAGCTTCCTGAATTATCCGCCGTCGAAGAGGTTGTGCTGGAGACTGCACGCTCCCCAGATCATGTCTGTGCTTTCTTTGCATCCATCTGAACTCCCCTGACAAAACCTTTTGCTCTAGGTCCTGTTTCTCATCAGGAATTTCCTCGTCTATCTCAGACTCCCCGGACAAATTTCCTTGTCCCGGGTGTTGATCTTGTGATCGCTGGTTCTTCACATCATCCGTCTCCCCGGACAAATAGTCCTGCAGCAGATTTTGTTCTACCTCTTCACCCTCTTTATCCCGGTCCACAAAGGTGACGGTTTTCTTTCGCTTGCTGCTCCCCTGTTCTTTCTGTCCGTAAGATGTACTGGTTAAAATCTCTTGGGGTATTGAGGATACTAGTTGGTGAACTATTGTCCTACAATCCCTCTCGTTCTCTTCGTGCTGTCGTCTGGACGGCATGATCTTCACCTTCTCACTGACTGTTAGCGATGCCACTGCTGCTGTCCACTCGGGGTCATCTCTGGTCACTTCTCTTTCTAACAATCCACTCAGCATCCGCATCACTTGTGGTGTGACTTGCACCGTTTTGTCCAATAATGAGAGGCTGTTTATATTCATGCGAGAGAGTTCTTGCTGGACCAGGTTCGAGTGCAGCAACAGATCCAAGGGGACCGGGTCCTCCTTGGATAGGATCTTTATCTCGGCTGCTTCCTCTACAGGTAACTCAGGGTGCCCTGGAATTGGATGTCCAGACTTATCCAACCATCTCGTTAAGGGAAGCGCTTCATACGTTTCTTTGTCCAGAAACGAGAATCCCTCCTTTATTTCCGCCTGATTGGCCTGCTTCTGCTCCAATCTTTCATAGAACTCAGTTTTCTTGCTGAGACTGTCAGCATTCTGGTGTTTACCACGCATCCTATGTTCGATTATCATATGGTAGCCATCCAGTCTTACTATCCATCTACCAATATAACTCTGATCCATCGAATAGGTCTTCCACCAGGATAACGCTCTCTGGTCCACGCGTAACTTGAAGGGAGCGCTCCCCAAGTATGCACGGTACTTCTCCACAAAGGTGACTACTGCAAACATTTCTGCTTTTGGTGCGCCATATTTCATCTCTGTGTCACTCAAGACTGTTCTTCCGTTCCATTCTTGCTCTTGATGCAAGATTCCTGAGATGGCCACCACCGATGCGTCTGTGTCGAGAACATACATGCCCTTTTCTGTAGGCATGCCCAGCACTGGCGCTTCGCACAGTTCCCGTTTTATGTTCTCGAAAGCAACCTGTGCCTCATCGTTCCATTCGAACTTTTTCCCTTTGTTGCGCATCAGCTTCTGCATCGGGTACACCTTGTCCGCATATCCTTTTATGAATTCTCGTTTGTAATTGGCAAACCCTAGGAAGCTCAGGAGCTGTGTGTCCGTTCTGGGAGCTTTCCATGTCAACACTGCTTCCACTGCTTCCGGGTCCGGCCTCACACCATGCCTATCCACCATTCTTCCTAGGTACTTAATCGAGTCCCTAAGGATTTCACATTTCGATGGTTTGCACTTTAATCCTGCTCTTTTCATGCATCCAAAGACCTCATCGAGCCTATCAATATGGTCTTCCAGGGTCGGTGTTGCTATGACTACGTCATCCACGTAACACATCACGAGATTCCCGTACTTCTTGGTCACTCTCGTCAAAGCCTGAGCCATCAGTCTTTGAAAAGTGGCCATTGCATTGCACAAGCCGAAGGGCATCCTCTTCCACTGGTACAATCCCAATTTGCAAGCGAATCCGGTTTTCTCTGTGTCCTTCTTCCGCAGAGGGACCTGCCAGAAGGCAGAACCTAAGTCCAATGTGGTGAAGAACTTGGCATCACCAAGCTTAGATAGGCTCTCGTCTATTCGCGGTATCGGGTACGCATCTTTTATCGTTACCGCGTTCAAGTAACGAAAGTCGCAACAAAATCTAAGCTGCCCCCCTTTCTTTTTCGCCATTACTACTCCGCAAGCCCATGGCGATTTCGAGGGTTCTATCATATCGTATTCAAGCAACATTTCTATTTCCGCTCGGCACGCTTCCGATTTGTGTGGCGTCATTCGCCTTGCGCCTTCTCTATGGGGAACGGCGCCCTCTTCTAGTTCCATTTCGTGTTCGACGAAATTACGGCAACCGATATCCGCCTTATGCTTTGAAAATACATCTGCGTTCCGATTTAGGCGGTCCCGCAATTTTTTGAAATCTCCCTCGCCTATTTTCCCTTTTAAATGTTCTATCTCTGGCAAAACCGGTTTGTCAGATTCTAGTTCATATGACGAGGGGCGTTCCGGAAAATTCGAGCAGCTTGATAAGCCGTCGTCCGTTTCGGATTTCATTGAAAACAATTTATGAATAGATTTTAATTCATTAATCCTCTTTAAAATTTTATCTTTATTGGCATGATAAGGACAGTCTTTCACACTATATTTCTTCAAGTTTTGTGTCTCCTCATAGTCGGTCCTAATCGGCAAAGCGTAGCCAAGCTTCTTTCCACGCTGGATTGAAACCGTGGTGTCCAGTGTGTTCAACAACACACTGACACACAGTCCGTTTCGCGTTACCGAGAAGCTCCGGCCTAAAATCACACGACTATTTGGATTCGGTACTAAGCAAACCTGTTTACTATCACTTAACGAATTCAAATTTCTCATTCTAAAAATTGATACTACAGCTTGTCCTGGTTGTAATTTTACTTTTCTATCTAAAAAAATTGGTACCTTGTTTTCGTCTGTTATTATCCTATTAATTGGTCTCTTAACATACTTTCGGTCCGGGTTTCTAATCCGTATCAGACCGTTGTTCAAGTCAATCATCACGTCAAAAATCCTGACAAAATCTCTGCCCAAGATGAATTGGTCGGCGTCGTCCAGATTCTCTACCACCAGGAAGCTCATCCAAAGATCCCGTCCTCCCATGTGGAGGACCGTTATTGGTGTTCTTCCGGCCACGTAGATAGCTCCTCGATTGGCGGCGGCCAGTCGGAGATTCGTTGGAATTAGATCTTCCCGCGTGAAGCCCATTCTTTCCCAAGTTTTTATCGGCATCACACTCACTACCGCTCCTGTGTCCAGAAGCCCTGTGACTCCGAGTTTTTTTCCGTTGGTGTCGAGCAGATGTGCGGTCACATCTGCTTCATACCCAATGTGTACTGCGTCTTGTTCCATCATGGCGTCATGGCCTATCCTGCGGACTTTGAGTTCCTCCTCACCCAAATAGATCTGCCCCATTTGGTCATCATCTGTTGTTACATAAGTCCTGGTGTAGATACTGATTCCATCCACGTTCAGCATCACTTGATACGGCCCATAGACCTCTAGGTAGCGTCCATGAAGTTTCTTCATGCGAGGGCCACCCGTCGTTAGTAGTGCCCTCACGGCTCTCGACTCGGTGCGTGGTTCCACCTGCCTCAGATAATCTGCATATGTGTCCAAATGCATCAAAGTGAACTCGGATGGTTCACTCAGATTTCTTATTACCTGGTGTCCAGCCACTGAGATTATCGACTGTATCTTGCTTCCTTGCGGCACCATGCCTAACCTCTGACCGGAGATCACATTAAGTTTCATGCTCAAACTGCTTGGTGCTTTCGTTTCTTCGAACTCCGTTGCTTCGAAGGTATTCAGTTGCTCCTGAAGTTTCTCATTTTCCAGTTCAAGTTTCACTTTTTGTTCGATCTCCTTCGTCACTAGTTCCTGCAGCACTCTATTTAGAGCATCCCTCGCGGCTGCCTTATAATCGATCTTGAAGTCGTGAGCCGCGGTTGCTGGTTCCGGCTCACGTGTCTCCTCTATTACCGCTTGCATTTTCTTAGCCGCCAGCTCTTGAGGTTTATCCTTTCTGCGTGCTTCTGCTTCACTCAAAAGTCGAGCCTTGCTGGCTTTTACTCCTGACAAAGCTTCTTCATGTCTTGGATGCTTAATGTCTGCCACTGCATCCCAGAATTGCGGACAATCTGATTTAAAATGACCTTCCAAGTTGCAAAAGAAACACCTCGGGCCGAATTTCACAATTACTCTTCTCATGAAATCCTCATGGTCCAACTCTGACGCATCTTCGTCATCGAGGCTAAAGCCTATTGCTTTCATGCCTTGTTTGTAAGCTGGGCATGCTGACACATGATGGTCCGTTGAACTGCAATTAGCACAAGAGCGTCTCTTGTCCATATCAACCCTCGGTTTGTACCAATTGTTCCCTTGGTTCGCTGGTCCGTTGTTAAAATTGCCATAATTGTTCTTGTAATATCCAGATCTCGAAGAAGGTTTCAACAAAAGATACTCTTTTGATTTGAGCCTCAACTCCTCCGGTGTTGGCGCATTGGTTGATAGTGGTATGTAATGCGTTGCTAGCATCGTACGAAGTTCATCATTCTTCACACCATCGATAAATTTCGAGGCTACGGCCAAGTTCATCCTTCGGTTTAACTCGTCCGGTTGGCTGCGTCTCCTCAGCATTTCCAAGTCATCGAGAAACTTGTCTATCCTTTCATCCTCTCGTTGCCTCCGTTTCTCGAAGCGCATCATCGCCTGGTGCCCCTGCACCCCTGATCCAAAACGGTTTAACAAGATCTCGAAGATTTTCTCAGCAGAGTCTTGATATTGCTTCTTGGCCATGACACAGTTCAGGGCTGTCCCTTCTAAATTGCTGGTGAGCACACTGCATTCCTGTCTCTCCGACAAGTCCTCTTCCTCGAAATGCAGCTTCATTACCTCTATCCAGGTATCAATACAGCCATCAGAATCGTCTTTGTAGCATCTTGGTTTCTTAAAGACTCTTCTGGACTTCTCACTGCGTTCATTGGTTCTTGATAACCTTGTCAGGAATGTCTCCAAAGACCTGTTTAGGGGTTCAAATGCTGTGGCCATTGCTGTAGCATCCCTTGAGTGTCCTGCTTGAGTGTCCTCACACCTCGTCGAAGGCTCTGTATGAGGTGCATCCCTGCAATCCGAATCGCCGTGAGTGTTTCCCTCTTGACATACATGACTCCTCCTCGGGCTCGCATGCCCCCTGTTGCCGGAATCACTTCTCCCAGTCGCATGTGTGCCTTGCGTTGGTCGTTCGTTAGAGGTTTGTCTGTTCCCCGTTGAACTTGCTCTACTGCTCGGGCCCCATGCTCCATTACCCCTTGTGGCATAGCCTGATGAACTGCCCCTGCCTCTAGTGGAACCGTACGTCTTCCTCTTTTGATGTTCATTGAAGTTCACCCTCGGTTCCCTGCTGGGACCTCCCGAGTTCGGTTCTCCTTCTTTTGGTCCACTCTTGCTGCTTAGTAGCCCGTCCAACCTATCCATGATAGCCTGAGTTCGCCTCTCCATCATCGCGTCTATCTTTGTGTCAAGAGTCCCATGAGACTGCTCTTGTTGAATTCTTAACTTCTCCATGTCGTCTCTTAAGCGTAACTCTCGCTGTTCCGCCTCTCTTGTCATTCGCGACAAGTTCCTCGCCATATGTTCGTCCGTTCTTTCTTTCAAGCGTTTTTCGCTCCTGCCAACTTCTTGTCTGTTGCGGTTTATTTCTTCCCGCAGACTCTCTCTTTCAATGTGGACTGCCCTTTCTAGTTCACTCATCATTATTGACATCTGCTCGTTTTGTTCTCCTAAACTGTCCACTATGTTGTTTAAGGCTTCCTCTAGTGCTGCCCCGTTATCCACGAGTGGCGTCACTAGTGGTGGTGTAACCCTGTCGGTCCCAGGTAGCTTCGTGCTGGTCGAGATCCGAGCCTTAACTCTCTGCCTCGACGTCTTTTCATTATCTATTTCAGGATCCGCTAACGCGTTGCCTAGCCCTCTGGTTCTACTCTCTCCAGTTTGTGGCTCTGAACTTGTCCTAATCGCGAAGTCTTTTGACTGGCCCGGTGTGTTTGCCTCTTTGCTTATCGTTGTCACTACACCAAATTTGTCCATGGTTCCAGTCTCTCTTCCGACGTGTGCCTCATTCTCCTGGATCGAACTATTGAGGCTGACTTGAGATCCAAAGTCCCCTTGCTCCTCTTCATCCTCTTCCTCCTGGGATTCACCGTCGTTTCCTGCTCCTCCTCCCATGCTGAATGGAAAGATGTTTCCGAAGGTGTTCTTCATTCTTTCTGAGAATGATGATGACGTTGTTTGTTTCCCAGTTCCTCCTGCCATCATAGTGTTGTCAGTCGGAGATCTTCTAGTTGTCGCTATTTCAGTCGAGATGTCGGACAGTTCCGACATCTCCTCTCGATCCAATGTCCCGGTGGAAGTGGCAAAATCATGGCCTTGTTCTACCGGAGTAGATTCACTCGCCAGCCTTCTGCCTCTCCCTTCCAGTCCATTTACTTCCTGGTTGTCGTTCATGGTATGGTCCGTATTGACCTCCACTTCTAACAGTTCTTTCCGCTCTTCTGAGGTCTTCTGACTTCTCGTTTCAACCATTCTGCCTGAAACCGTCTCCCCTTTATCGGACCGGGATCGCTTGATCCAATCCACAAAAGGATCGGTCATCGTTTTTCTTTGCTTTTCAGGTATGAATTTCCTAGAGCTATTAGCTCGTTTTGGTATCCTTGACTTGTCTAGACTCATTCTCTATTTGTCACTTTTTAATGCCAATACTTAACCCGATTGCTAGAGACCTTATAGTTTTATTAACAATAATAATGACACAACACAATAATTTTCACAAGATTCTATTAAATAGTGACCACGAATCCCTGTATGTTATGAGAGTACAGTTTTTGTATAAAATTTATTCACACTAACCGATTATCGGTGGTATGATTTGAAAACTAGCACAATATGATGTTATCAGTCAATTTAAAAGATAGTGTACTCACTACCCAATCAAGCACAGTTTATGTTGACTTAAAATCAAAAGCAAAAATATATATATTGACAGAATATGAATGTCTCTAAAAAAACGTATGTGTAATGTACTCTTAGTCGGTCGCAGTACAATAGTCGAACTTGTCTTTTAAAGAAAAAGCTCTCCCTGCTCGGTGCTGCACCAAACAGACAAAGTTTGAAGGCAGTAATTTTATCAAGTGGGCGTCTATTGCACCCACCGAGTACTGTGTTACCTATCTGCCTTCGGACTGCCCGAGCTAGACCTACTAAAATCCTCAGGGCAGTCACTTTTCCCAAAAACGTACTATGTTACAATCCACACCAATGAATCACGCTCTTTTTAATTTAGACTTAGTGTCGCGAATATCCGAGTTCGGACCTGTTTTGTTTTGGTCTGGTTCTTATTGAAAGGCAAGTTACCAGTGCAGTCACTGATTCCTAGCCTGTGTGCTAATAACCTAATACCTCTCACTTTAGTCTTTCTTTCGCCTACCTAAGTCCTTTAATAAAATAATACCCCTCCGAATTGACACAAATAGGACCCTTCCGGACTGGCAGAATCTAGACCCCTCCGGATTGGGACCCCTCTGAGTTAGTTAATATAAGACCCCTCCGGATTTGGACCCCTCCGAATTAGCAACTATAAGACCCCTCCGGATTCGGAACCCTCCTAACTTGAAAAAAAAATTTTGACCCCTCCGGATTGGGAACCCTCCGGTTTTGTAAAAGTAGCTTTTCGGAGATTTCTTACTTTCAACCTATACCCCTCCGGATACGTTCTCCGATGCAATTTTGCTCTTTCAACTAACTAGGAAGGGTATGCACTACTTTCCTAGACCCTTCCGGATTGAAGTTAAGCCTCTTATTTGACAATTCACACTAACGGTGAAGGGTCTTATCGCTCGCCTAACTTCGGCTCCCTTAAGCTTTTGCTGTGCTTTTAGCCTCCCCTTTTCGTCTAGAACAGTCTAAAGTTACTTTATTCAACCGCTATTACCTCTTGTTAGGGGTATAAGGGCTTTTCTAAAAAAATTTTGTAAAACGTGAAGGGTGTACCCTTCCAAATTGAGGAATTTGCTAAAAACAATCTTAAAAAATTTTCACGCTTACTTCTCCGAAAAACTTTTGTCCCTATCAGTAAGCTCAGCTAATTTCTAATCTATTGGTACTAAGATCAACTCAATATGCCCAGTAGTTCCAAAGTTATTAACCAAAACGTCTTTTTTCTAAACTCAAAAAATTTTTCTCTCTTATAGGTCTTTTTTCGCAAATCAGGTCCTTTCGACCTAAAAATTATTGATCCGAGATCAGAAGGCCTATACTCTTCTATTTCAATGCAAAAGACCCGATCTAAAACGCTTTAGTGAAAAAATTTGCAAAAAACTATGCTACCTGTACCCCTCCGGATTGATGAATCCACCAAATCAAACACGTTAAGTTCGATTTCTCTGCAACCGGGAAGGCTTTCGGGTAGCGGGTTTTAAAACTTGTAGATTCACTAGTGGACGTTGTCCGAACAACTATTTTTACTGTTCTAACTCAAAAATTTCAAAAAATTTTCTGAATTTTTAGTGTTTCGGTTTCTCAAAAATCACGAAAATTCGGTTTTTTGGTTCCAAAATAGTTCCAACCACTTCCGAACTAAATTTAACCGGTTCTATCTATTATGGTAGTGCAATTAGGATGTAACACACTACTTTAGCGCTTTTTTCCGTTCCAAAAAATATTGATATCTCAAAAATCGCGACTTGTGGGGGGATCAAAATATCGCTATTTTGACCCTAAAAACCGGTCTGTTTTCGTTGTTTTTGACTGAAAAACGATATAACACTATTAATATAGGCTATATAATTAAAAATATTAGTAGGACTATGCCCCTCCGGGTTTGTCTAATATCCGAATTAAGGTGCTTAACTCGGATATTCGCATTTCGGTGAAGGGTCACTACAGTGCAGCACTGTCGAGCCCCCCTACAGATAACTATCTTAATTTTTGTACCAAAAGGGATACAAAACTTGCTAACGATACCCAACAGTCGATTGTTGTTGTCGTTGAGCCCCTTCTTGTTGCTCCTTGTACTGCTTGCCGTATCAGTCTTCTCCCAAGACCCCTCCGAATTGAGCGCAAATCAGCTGACCCTTCCGGATTGGGCGCAATTTACCATTAACGTGCTTAAATGCTCAAATAACCCTACAGTACAAGCCTCACAAACGGGCTACAAAACTGATCGTAACAATCCTGACCGATATAAATGCCTGTAACAACAATATATCTATCAACAATAAACGGGAGGGTCGGATCACATCTTTTCTGGGGGATGATTTCTACTGATTTTTGTACTTTTTTGCTGTTTTTGGTTTTTTAGGTTATTTTTTATGTTTTTTGTTTTTCTTGGGTATTATCCTACTTTTTGTTTGGTTTTATATATATCTTTAAGTGTTTTTGGTCACGAACCATTCAGGAGATGACGGGACCGCGAATCCCCCCACACTTCCTGGTTCGTGAATTTTCGGTCTTAACTAAGTTAAAAAGCTATTCACGGTAATCCGGAAGGCTTCCGCGTTCCGAACTACCCTTCCGCCACGGCGGTTTAGGCCTATTAAGGGCGTTAATGTGAGCATCCGCTCGGCGCGGAGTGCTCGTTAACGGTTCTGCCGGTCATGATGTTAAAAAAAAACACCCAGGAGCGCCATAAAAACATCTATGTAACATTCGCCCGGAAGATACATATCGACGGAAGACAAAACTAAGTCTTAAGACGACTGGCTAACGTCTAAACAGAGCTTTGCATGCTTTTCACCGTCTCTACCAAGCCAGTACTTTTCGGTGGTCTTTCTAACATCGGGTCGACAAAAACGTTACTGCTTTCGGCTTCGGTCAAAACACTCAAATTAACTAGATTACATGCAGAAATAGTGAGCTCATGGCTGGGTCTCAGTATCCACAGACCACGAGGTCACTCCTAAAAACAGGGCTACTACTTATTATATTACTATTGTTTTTGTTCAGTAGATAAAAATCATCATCTCCATCGAAGATGGATCAACCCTTTCCCCCAACTCCTAGCGTCTCATTCTTATCAAAATGAATCTAGATGTTAATTAAATTCAAGTCAGGACATGACAGGAAGCTAAAAGTTTATGTAACAGGATAAAAGCTTCAGTTCCTTTACCCCTCCGGATTGACAAATCTGCTGGATCAAGCTTGTTAATCCTGATTTCTTCTTAATCCGGAAGGCCGTCTTTCACCCTTCACCGTTGTTCGCAACGGCCTTGCAACTATTGTAGCGACACAATAGTTGCAACTCGCAGTGTTCTCTGTTACTCTGTAACTCGTTGTCGTTTTCCAATCTCGATTTCGTAGTTGTTGTTAGCGCAGCTAATGTTGTTCTGTTTTTCTTTCTTGTTTTAGCCAAAATGGCGGTTTCTGACGTTTCTCAGAAATATGACGTCATAATTCGAATTTTTGAAGTTTTAAAATACCAGAATATTCCAGCCCTCACCGTCTGGCCAATCGTTCCAATAACGTTCTTAGTTCTTAATATTCACCAATCCGGAAGGCTCGCTGCTAAAATTTCGAATTCTGCAGAGATTGCATTTTTCACATTCTGGTCGAATGTCACACGAATGTTACATCCATTCGAATTTTTGAAAAATTAAAGTTCATTCTAAAACCACGTGTTTCGTGTTCCTCAAGGTCAAACTTCCAGATATGACCGGCTGGCACACTTTGATAGGAATTTACTGATAGCAAACTTCTTGAGTTACATTCAATTATATTTATGCTAGATTTACTAATTAGCTTAAATACTCTGATTCTCAAGTGTGCTGCTATGTAAGTACCTAATTTAATTTTCCCAAGTGTATTTTATGATAAGTATGTTGAGATAAGGCGAGTTTTAGTGTGCCATTCTGCCAGATGGCACAGCGCAACCTTCCGACGAAGCACGAATCAGAGAAAAAAGGCCTTAACAGCAAAAAAGTGCTTGAAAGGAGGGTCGAAGTATTCTGAAATTTTTCTATTTTTAAAATTTCGATTTTCAAGTTGATATTTCTCAGAAATACGAAAAACGGCCATTTTGACCAAAAAAGCTGAGAAAATGAGAACAACGACAAATATTGTGAAAAACAGTCGACAAGAGACGGAAAATACGAAGCTTCTTATTGTGGCAACAACGCACGATAAGACTCTTATCAGCGGATATTAGTGGAGAAGGAAGCTTCGGTGGGGAAGGAATATTCCACGGAACCCTCCCGGGACGCAAATTAGAAGAGATAAGAGCGTTATCGCAGGAATATTATGGGAGCGGAGGCTTGGTCCCCCAGAGACTGTTTATGTGAAGGGACTGTATAAAAATAACTATATAGCTACTTGGATGTCGTGAAACTTAAATTTAACACCGGTATTATTTGATATTTTAGAATATGAGTAGCTAGAAAGAGGAAAGGGTCAATCCATCTCCAATGGATTTAATATAGAACTGTCACACAAAAACATATTAAAATAGGTTGTTCGAGCCGTGTTTTTAATGACAATCACGTAGTCTGAGGATCCGAGACTCAGCTATGTGGTTGTGTTCGCATGTAAACGAAAGCTGATCAAAAGTCGTTTGACTGATGGCCTAAAAATGGTAACTTTTTACTTTGCCCTAGACAGACCAGAAAATCAACTGGCAAGGTCGAGACGGTGAAAAGCGAGTAGGATTAGGGTAACTGACGCCTGCCAGTCGTTAATAGGTACTTTTTCTACGCTCCGTCGCTGTGTAGTATTTGGGCGAATGTTACATAGACGTTTTGATGGCGCTCCTGGGTGGGCCTGTCAAAGGCATAAGACCATCAGGATCAGCAAGCGTTTCAGCGACGAACCCTCCGCTCCGGGCGTAAGCCCGAGGTAGAGGCCTTAATGACCGTTATTGTACTGGGGGGAAGGTGCGTACCCTCCGTCCAGTGCTATTTAGCTTTTTAACTTAGTTAACACCGAAAATTCTGGGGGCCGGAGGGTTAGGTGGGAAATCTAGAGCCCGCTTGTCCTGAGGTCCCAGGACCAAAAACAATTAAAGAGAAAGCTTAAAACCAAACAAAAATAGTGTATAACCAAGAAAAAGCCAAAAATAAATTTATTTGAAAACAGAAAAGTACAAAAAACAGTAAAAAATCCAAAAAAGACCAAAAACAGTAAAAAACATAAAGTGACAGTTTATATGTTATTTCCGGACGAGATGTGATCTGACCTTCCTATTTGTTGTTGTTTCAGATTGATTTAAAACGTTTCTGATAAAAAGATTGTGTGTTTTGGTGAAGGGTTGGATACCCTCCCTCGAGTGTAATTTGAGTGTTTAAGCACGTTAATGGTGATTTTGCCGGTGACCGGAGGGTAGAGTGGCAAGCTGATCAACGTGTTCCACACTCAACAGGGACATCAGGGACAACATCCGCAACGACTTTTGGGTATCGTTGAAGCAATTTTAGTATCGTTCGGGTACTATTTCATTAAAACGATTGAAATGGGGGGCACGATTGGCGCGGTCCGATTGTACCCTCCATCGATTACAAATTTCCGAGTTAAGGGTCTTAATTCGGGTATTTTGGTGCAAAGGAGGGTATAGTACTATTCATTAACGACTACTAATAGGTTATTATCCTTATTACATATTACTTATCTCCTCAATTAGACCCAAAAAACACCCAATTTTGTCGAAAATCATCGACTTTCGATCAAACTGTAGACCCCCAAATTTTTGGATATCCGAGCTTTTCCGAACAACAAAAAAGCTTTTATATAGGGAGTAGCTACGTAGTTCGATCCCCCTAACTAAAGAAACCGCGTGAGAAAAGACTCAGTAGAAGTTGGAAAAAACCAAAATTTTTCGGTCAAAATTTCGATAATTTTCTGAATTTTGTCAATCTGTTTTGGGGATCGAGTTTTTGAGTTTTTAGAGTTAGAGCAATAAAATTTTTTGCGTCAGGAGCGTGCTAGCAAAACGTGCTCGGTTATTAGAGAAATTCTTGAGTAACCCTCCCATTGGCTCCTTGGATAGAGCTAACGCCTTAAGGATTGGAAAAGGAAGGAACCGGAGGGTCCAAATTTGATAGTTATTGGCCATATTTTTGTCTCCAAACCAATTTTCATCCGGTTTTTTGCACTATTCCAGTGCCGTACAGGGCTACTACGCTCGTTTCAATTATTTTTAGGCACTTTCGATAGGAATTGCGGAAAAAGTTTCTCAGAACCTATATAGGTGGTAAAAAAAGGCCATTTGGACAAACACGTTTTTGGCAATTTCTCAAAGACTACTCATCCGATCTGGGTAATTTTGGTACCATAAGTCAACGATTTGGACCACTTTTCCGGACCGCAACCGTTTTTGGGTTGATAATCTCGGAAAAGAAAAATTTTTTAGAATTTGTTGGTTCGGAGGGTCCAAATTACAGGAAACCCTCCGAGCGGCGGAAAATTTTATCAAAACACCTTTTTATCCAACTGGGAAGGTTGACCGTGTCAGCCAACCTAGTTTTAAGTCAGGTGGACCGCTTTTGCAGACTTTATTGCGGTAACATAACCTTTTTCGTGATTTTTGGGGAACCCTCCGAAGTAACCCTCTGGAGTCAGCTAAGGTCCTTAGCAACCCTCCTTAGTGGAAAATTTCCACGAAGTTATCCAAAGAAGTTGAGACAGCCCTCCCATAGAGAATTAAGCTTGTTTTGACGCTTCCTGAAGTTAATTGAAGGCCCTTCTAAGTGAGGCTCAGAAATTTGAAAAATTTGGAGGTACCCTCCGAAGTAACCCTCCGGAGCATATTAAGCATCTTATTGACCCTCCTTAGTACATTTAGGGGGACCCTCCGAAGTGACTTGGGTGATTAAGGTACCCTCCGAAGTAGGCTAAGTGTCTTAACAACCCTCCGAAGTAACCCTCCGGAGTGTCTTAAACCTTCTAAACAACTTCCTTGTTAGAAACTTGAGGAAATCTTCCGTGGCGATTTGGGAAACGGAAAATATCCATTTAGTCAAAATCATATTAGGATATAAGGCGCTTATTAGGATCATAAGAGCCCATTTTTGACCCGGAAATTCGTGATCAACTTTGGATTCTAGATCGGGTGTAACAGAAGTACCCGAACAAAAATTTTTTTTTGATTGTGATTTTGGTTGTGCGGTTGCCTTGAGCTAATTAATAGAAGAGTTCGGGCAATCCGGGAACAAATAAAAGAAGACCTCGGTGAGTGTATTAGGCAAATACACACTCATTTGAGAAGAAAAGTTGTTCCCTGCTCTCGTGCACTTGGAGCGTTCCGGGTGTGGGGGAGCTTTTTCATAGACTTTAGAAGTTTTCGATCAGAGGTTGCCTTGAGCCACTTGATAGGACAGCTCGGGCAATCGCGGGGCACCTAAGAGAAGACCTCGGTGGGTGTATTAGGCGAATACACACCCACTTGAGAAGACTGTGTCCTGGGCTTTGTTCTTTCGGATCGTTCCGATTAGGGGAAGTCTTTTTCTTTAAGACTAAGTTTTATTGATCTGTTTCTGAATCATCACTGCTTTTTATCAAAGATTGTTTAATTTTAACAAAGCAGCGACTTGATAAATTGTGTGGCGACAAATTGATAATGACAAAAAGTCGCTGTCACCTGTAGGATATTCTTATCTGATTATCTATTGTGTTTTGTGTGCTATTATATCTTGTGAAAATCTTGTGATACTGTTATACTATACGACATGGTTGAGTTAGCATTATATCAATACTGAGCAGGCCCTGTGTGTGTGTGTGTGTGTGTGTGTGTGTGTGTGTAACTCTAGCTGAGTCACTAAGATTGTCATTGAGAAACCTAGGAGATTGATACTGACTTTTTGACATACGAATATTGTTTTTTTTTGTGTGTCACAAAGTATGCAGCGCAGGGACTCGTTAGGATCGACTACTAAGATTCCCAGGCTGAGCAAGGGCAGCACGCGAAAATTTAAAACTGGGCGTAGCCAGTCCTCGTTTAGCAGCGCCTCCGACGTGTTTGCTGAAAACGAATCGACTAAAGGTCAACCTGATCTTTCAGTGAGCGGAATGAGATTGAGGAGCGAGAAAAACCTCGATGGCAATCAAAGGCGGAGCGCCGAAGCCGGAACCGCGAGCGAAACGCTTGTGGATCCCTTTGACGAGGGAGAACAGACGCTCATTCGACCCGACTTTGAGCCGAGCGAGGACCTCGAGCGGGAGGAAGTCGAGAGGACAGAGGAGACCTCGGAGCGTTCCGAGGTCGAGCCGCGAGAGGAAGTATTATTCAAGGGGATGTCCAAATCGGAGACCAAAAGTCACAGGTGGAGGGGAGAATACTCACATTCGGCTAGTACCCACTCATCTCTGGCCAAGCAGAGCAACAACGCGATGATGTCGAGTGTAAGCCCGAGTGAAGAACAAACGGGTTCGAAGGCCAAGAAGAGTTGGAAGTCTTTGTACGTCGAACGCATGGCGTCACTACCAACTGTAGGTTTGACTTCCAGTGATAACTAACCGGAGATAACCCATCCGGATGTGAACTTCACACCGTGCCCAAGGAACGATATGGGCAGGAAGGCGTCGTCAACCTCGCCGACCAGGCCCATGTCAGATGGGATAACGATGGGAGCGTCATCAACCTTCGACAGATTAATGACGTCGATGAGCAAGCAAAAAAGGCGGTGCGTCATCAAGCACCAGGCTGCAGCCGCAGTTGACCTCATCTTCTCTGGGACTAACCCCGTCATTTGGGGCCACTGGCGACATAAGTGACATGTTCGCTGGCGTAATGAATGGTCTAGATGAACTGAGGCGGGACATGACTAAAAGAATAGATCAGGTTGATGAGAGAGCTCACAAAGGTCAAGAGAATCTGAGAGACGAACTAACGCATGTGAAGTCGCAGGCGAAGGTTGATCAGGCTCAGTTGATTCGCAACACCGATCAATGCCTGGCGGAGAGCCTGGCACAGGCAAACAAGGAGTCATACGAAAGAGAGGCTAGGATGACCAGGGAGATCGAACGATTGTTGAACGATCATGATAGTACCTACGCCCACACGATGACTAGCCTGGAGAAAAGGTTAGATGCAAAGTCTGACTTAATGATGCGGAAGCTTGACGCGATCCTGAATGGGAGCAATTGGCAGGAGCGTTCCAACCCAAGGGAGCGCTCACGCCATGCAAATGATGGAGATGGTACGGGCAGCAATGCCAGAGCCCAGCAAGGCTCGAGAACGAACTACGAACCCAGAAACAAGGAGCGGCCAAGGGCAGCCCCGTCGAGGCCTGGCTGGACGAATCCAGTTCCGCCGGAGGCAGATGCCACCCCGGAGACAAGGTTGCCAACTGTGCCACAAGTCAGTTCAGTACCAGATCTGACTACGGTCTCACAGGACACAACGATGTATGCCTCGATGTTTGAGCCTCTGAACAGATCTCTCGAAACATTCATCACCAAGCTCTCGAAGTCAACCGAGAGAGGAGAGAGGTCAAGAAGGACACTGAAAAAGCCGAAGTCATATAAAGACGAGTCAGACGGCTGCATTGATACTTGGATAGAGGTGATGAAGTTACACTTTGAGGAAGAGAATCTCTCCAAGAAACAAGAGTGCAGCGCGCTGACGAGCAATCTGGAGGGTACTGCATTAAGTTGTGTTATGGTAAAAAGAGCCAATGAGAGAGACTCGGCTCTGGAGTACGGCTCTGGAGTACAAGGGCTTCAGGCTATGGTGACGTTCGAGAAGAGGCGTCAAAGAGAGGACGAATCCATAGATAAATTTTTGGACGACCTTGAATTGCTTAGGAGGAGAAGCAACCCAGATGAGAAAATATCCGAGCGAAACTTGGCGATTGCTTCGAAGTTCATGGACGGAGTAAGGAGTGAGGAGTTGAAGACGATGTTGGCCACTCACTTCACCCTGTCGCTTGACCAGGTACCCACGCCCGACGACTTGCGTATGAAGTCATGCGAGTATTTACTCATAAAACCGAGGGCGCAAAACCGTTACAGCACTTATGGCAACTATAGCGGGACAAACACTGGTGCGAATTCCAGTTGGTACAAACCTCGCAATGACATGGATAAGAGGAGGTCGTGTGCGAATTGTGGTTCGATGGACCATCACGTTTCCGCGTGTTCTGCATACAAACAGAACATGAAGGCCATAGCCTACTTTCTCGAGGACGCCGACGCGACCGACGAGGATCATGAAGATTACGTCAGAGGGCTCATCATGAAATATGGTCCGAGGTGTTTCTTCTGTAATTTGGAGGGACACATCAAGTCGGATTGTATTCAATTTTGGGATGCAGTAGCGGACGCGAAACATCCCCGCCATGAAGAGGCGCTTTTGGGTGTCAAGGCCAGTCGAGCACGTCTGATGAACGAGGCTGAATCTTGGAGAAAGGAGACGACACCGAGCACCTTCACGACCAAAAAGGTTAAGACATGGCCTGACGAGGTGGTAGCCTCGAACCTGGAAGCAGAGTCGTCTAGCCCACTCAAGGTGGATTACGGCCTGGCGGCAAGGACAGCGCTGCAGAATGTCAAACAGGACCTAGCCACGAAAGAAGTGGAGCAATGGGTAAGGTCGGAGCTGGAAGGCACAGATCTTCGGGAAAGTTTTAATGTTCTGGGTAAAACGACAAAAGTAGAAGACAAAGAGGAACCCAGGAAACAGGGACCAAAACTGAACGTTATATCTGGTAAGACTTTCGGCATGACGAAGGAGGGGACCAAAATAATGTCCATCATCTCAGTCGCAGGGCACCAGGTGGTCAAGAACTTGAGTGAACCATCTGAGATTACACTAGTCCACCTGGACATCTATGCCGACTACCTGAAGGAGAAAGATCCCAAACTGGACTCCAGGGCAGTGCGAGCGCTGCTCACAACGGGAGGTCCGAGGCTGATGAAAGTGGACGGACATTATATCGATGTCCATGGCCCTTACCCGATCCTAATGAATGTGGATGGCATCAATATCTACACGAAAGCTCACATAACTGATGCGAACGATCAGATTGGCCGGATATACATTGGTCAAGAGGAGCTGAAGGTTAGACGGATCGGACACAACGCGATGCTCGAACAAGATGCGGTGCACATAGGTTGCGAGGGCGATCTGGCCGCATACGTTCTGGACGTGCAAGGCAGACAACTTTCAGTAAAGGGACTGCTAGACACGGGAGCAGTGGTTAGTGTCATGCCAGTCAAAACTTGGACCAACATGGGTTTCGAGAGGTCGGATCTCATACCGACAAACATCAGGTTGGCAGCGGCCAATCAGGGAGCGATCTATGTGACTGGACGAACCCCGATCATTTCACTGCAGCTCGGAGGAAGACATCTTTGGATGAGCTTCCTAGTAGTGGAGAATTTGGACGAATCCGATCAGTTCATCTTAGGAAGGGATTTCGTTCGCAACTTTGACGTCACGATCGATCTCAATGACGGGTTGATTAGGATCAAGGATCCTGAGAGAAAGTATGAAAAGAGACCCCTTAATAAGATCTTAATTAACCAGGCCAAGGTGCCGATTTTTCTGGATCGAAAAGTTAGATTAAAACCAAACCAAGCCGTAGTAGCGACGTTTAGGATGAGGAACTTGAATGAACTCAGCAATGACAGACAGGTGTGTCTGGTACCAAATCCAAACAGTAAAAGCTCGGCTATTTTAGGAAGAAGCTTCTCACTCACTCAGAGCGGACTATGTGTGAGTGTGTTATTGAACACAGAAGCAACAACAGTGACAATACAGAGGGGAAAGAAACTTGGCTACGCTTTGCCTCTGAACACAGACTTTCAGAGTGTGGAGAACTTGAAAAAGTTTGATGTAACTAAATGTCCATTGCATGCGAACCAAGAATGTATAATGAGGAGAGTGAATGAATTGAAATCTTCTAGGAAATTGTTTTCAATGAAATCGGAAACAGATGATGGGCTGTCTAGTTGTTCCAACTTTCCTGAGAGGCCGACGGAAGCAGAGTTAGCAGCGAATAAACCTGTCTTACCTGAGATAGAACATCTAAAGGGTAAAATATCAGACAAAGAACTAGATTCGCTCAGAGCGGTGCTAAATCGGAACGCAGACGTTTTTTCGAAGCATAAGGCCGACATAGGTTGTTGTAATTTTGTAGAACACGAGATTGAGATAGAAGAGGGCTCGGTGCCTCATAGGGAAGGGGCGAGAAGAATGACCCCAAACAAGTCAGAAGCGTGTAGGAAGGAGATCGAGATGTTAATGGAGTACGACATGATCGAGCCGTCGAAGTCCCCATGGGCTTGTGGCGTGATCATGGCGAAAAAGAAAGGGGGACAACTCAGATTTTGTTGTGATTTCCGTTATCTGAACGCAGTGACTATAAAGGACGCATACCCGATTCCCCGCATCGATGAGAGCCTATCGAAGCTGGGAGACGCGAAGTTCTTCACGACGTTGGATTTGGGCTCTGCGTTCTGGCAAGTGCCACTCAGAAAGCAAGATCGAGAGAAAACAGGCTCCGCGTGTGAGCTGGGATTGTTCCAGTGGAAGAGGATGCCATTCGGATTGTGCAACGCGACGGCCACATTCCAGCGACTGATTGGCCAGGCACTCACGAGCGTCACTAAGAAATACGGGAATCTCATCATGTGTTATGTTGATGATGTCGTGATTGCAACACCAACCGTAGAAGACCACATAGAGAGGTTGGAGGAGGTATTTTCTTGCATGAAGCAGGCGGGTCTGAAATGTAAACCCTCTAAGTGTGAAATCCTCAGGGATTCCATAAAGTATCTGGGTCGCCTGGTTGACAAACATGGAGTGAGACCAGACCCCGAAGCGGTTGAAGCGGTGCTGACCTGGAAGGCACCTAAGACAGATACACAGCTGATGAGTTTTTTGGGATTCGCTAATTATTATCGAGAATTCATCAAGGGGTATGCTGACAAAATATACCCCATGCAGAAGTTGATGAGAAACCAGGGCAAAAAGTTCACCTGGACTGATGAGGCGCAAGTTTCATTTGAAAACATCAAACGTGAACTTTGCGAGGCACCGGTCCTCGGCATGCCGACAGAGAAGGGGATGTTCGTGCTGGACACGGATGCATCAGTGGTTGCGATATCGGGCATACTTCACCAGGAGCAGGAGTGGAACGGGAGAACGGTTCTTAGTCCGATAGCCTACGGGAGTAAAGTCCTGAGTGATACTGAAATGAAGTACGGCGCACCAAAAGCGGAGATGTTTGCGGTGATCACTTTCGTGGAAAAATACAGGGCCTACTTGGGGAGTGCTCCCTTCAAGTTACGTGTGGATAATCGTGCCCTTGCCTGGCTGAAAACCTATTCGATGGACCAAAGTTATATTGGTCGTTGGATCGTGCGCCTGGATGGATACCAGATGATCATAGAGCACCGTACCCGTGACAAGCATCAGAACGCAGATAGCCTCAGTAAAAAGACAGAATTTTATGAGCGCCTCGAGGAAAAACAGGCTAACCAATCAGAGATCAAAGACGGGTTTTCCTTTCTGGACAAAGAAACCTACGACAAACTGCCACTTACTAGGTGGTTAGACAAGTCAGGGCATCCTATACCCGGACACCCTGAACTTCCAGTGGAGACGGCCGCGGAGATAAAGCTTTTAGCCAGAGGCGAGCCCGTTCCGTTGGATCTGCTAGTCCGATCCAACTTGGTACAGCAAGAACTTACCAGGCTGGGCATAAACAGCATGGCTCTATTGAACAGGACGGTGAACGTGGCGCCGGACGTCATGGGAAAGCTCCGTGACTTGTTGGTCAGGGAAGTGGATAGGCATGACCGTGAATGGATGGAGACTATGCAGCGGTTGACTGTCACCGAGAGAACAGAGAAGAGGCCAGTGTCCATTCGCAGCCGAGGCGTTGAACGGGATTGCAGGTCGATTGTCAACCAGCTGGTGAGCTCGATGCCGAAGGAGGTCTTGTTGAGAACTTCGTTCACTGAATATGGAACACTGAATCAGAACCAAACTACTGAGGAAGTCAGGATCAGGTCAAAATCTAGCTTCACGAGGAGAGTGCATTTCACGGATGCAAAAGAAGAATACGAGCCGAGCCCAGATTGTTCGTCCGTGGACGAGACAATGTCCGGGGAGTCTGATACCTTCGAGCCAGTCAAGGACGACTCGTCTGAGGAGTCAGACACCTTTGAGCCCGTGCAGGACGACTTGTCCGGGGAGAGGTTGACGAGACCACCTAGGGACAGAATTTTGTCCGGGGAGTCGAGAAACATCTCAGACAACTTGGAATATGATGTTGAGGAATCAGTCGACTCAAGTGTTGACTCGAGGCCCCAGTCCTGGGACAACACGTCTGAAACAACTTCCAATTCCGATATGTCAGAGATCGCAATCCACTCCTTATTGGTAGACTGGAAGCAGCGTGGGCTGGACCGAGAAACACATCAGGATCCAGACAGGGACAGATACACCTCAGATCAAGAGGGCACTGTGGTAGATAATGCCGCAGACGAGCTCGAGCTGATAGCAGTTTCGAAACGCCCAAGCAGATTGCTGCCATATGGTAGGGTCGTCCGTACCAATCTGGAACCATCTGTGCAGGAAGCTACGCCTTTGAAAAAGATATGGTGTGTCTAGTTAATGGACGATGCTCATGCTCCGGAGATAATGAGTGGGCAAATGAACGTGGTAAAGACGTATTTGAAAGCCAGGTACAGGCTGTCGGATCTCCTAAGGGCTCAACGAAATGATAGAATGACGAGCAGTCTGAAGAGATGGATCGAGAATGGAGCACCTGACAAGGGAGACTTGGAAGAAGACAGCTACAAGATCTTGAAGCAATTCTACCTGAAGCGAAACGACTTGTTGTACCTGAATAAGGACGGAATCGTTGCCTGCAAGCGAAAAGAGGAGGACAAGGTCCTCTATAAATACAATTCAATAGTGTTACCACAGTTGTACCAGACCGAATTGCTCTTTCGCTCACATGATCAGATGGGCCATCAAGGCGTGGACAAAGTGTATAACAGGATACAGAAACGATTCGAATGGCCGGGATTGAAAAAGGCTTGTGAGAAGTGGATCGCCGCATGCCTGTCATGTCAGCAGGCGAAGGATCCCAGGAAACTAAGGTTCCCCCTACAGTCAATAGAGTCGTCAGGTTTCAACGAAGTGGTGCAAATTGATCATCAGAAAATCTGCATGACAGCAACGGGCTATAATCAGGTGCTGGTAATGATCGACCATTTTACGAAGTATGCGGAAGCAGCACCCTGCATGACAGCATCGGCGGAAGAAACATGTGATCATTTGATAAATGTGTGGATAGCGAGGCATGGCTGCCCCATCACGTTCCAATCGGACAATGGCAAAGCAAGTAGTTGATGAAAAGGCCGCAGGTAGCGCAGGCCCACTCGACCACTTATCACCCGCAAACGAATAGCCTAGTCGAGAGGCAAAACCGCACACTGGTATCCATGCTGAGAGTCTACTGCTCGCGTTACATGGATGACTGGGACAAGCACTTGCCGCAAGTGATGGGTGCTTACAACCGCACGGAGCATTCGACCACGGGAATAAGTCCGCACATGCTGTTAACGGGTCATGAAAAAGCGCTCCCGTTGACGTTTTTCTACCCTGAATATGAGGGGAAGAGGACAGCACCGCAAACGTACGTGCGGGATGTTATTAGAAGACAGCAGGACCTCAATGACTTATGCAGGAGGAATACGCAACAGGCACAAATTAGACAAAAAAGGAGGTTTGATAAAATGACAGCTGATGCGAAGGCCTACTCAGTTGGCGACTACGTCTGGGTGTTCCAGGAAGTGGTTCCACCAAAGGGAACCAAGAAATTATTAAAGAAATGGCGTGGTCCATTTCAGATAACAGAAGTGCACCAAGGAGGTCGTTTTTATCGATTGAGCACTGGAAGAGCAGCTCATTATGCAAACATCAAACCACACAATGCCTCGTCAGAGGATTGGTGCATCCCAGCGGACATGCAAGAGGGAGACTATTTGATAGTGCATCCTGCTTGTGAAGTGAATGAAAGGGGTACTCGCGACAAAAACGACGGGAATGAGGTGGTGGATGACTGCGACCTACCACTGGATCTCGAGTTGACCGAGAGAGTAGAGGTGGACGATGAAACTCTACCCTATGCCGAGGAAGACTGGGACTGCCCGGAACAAATTGAAATTGACAAAGGAACACAGCCTGACTTTCCTCTCACTATGGAAACACGCCAAAGCAAGAGAGGAAAAAACCAGAAGAAATACAATCCGTACGGCGAGGATTTCGTTGTAGACAGGATAGTTGTAAGTGATGTCATGGACTCGCTAGTGGGACTGGACGAAGTGGCGATGCTAGAAGAAATCGACTTGGTGAACGATATGGATCAAGATTGGATCGACGATCGATCAGAACCGGAAGTGGAGTTCGAACCAGAAGCGGAACAGACTCATGAGCAAGAACTAACGAACTTGCGCGTACTCGAATGGCTCCATGATCTGCCGACAGATCCAAAAGAGACGATCCTGACGATTCAGGACGTCGATAAAGACGGCATCAAATACATCAGTCATGACAATACCGAGTCCAACTGGGTCGCCCCAGATGGTCCTCTACGTGTTCCACAGTCCAACCTCGACCTCCTAGACTTTGGGCGATCGACGGGGACGTCGATGGATATTTTTGTCCGGGGAGTGGGGGTAGGACTCACCCACACCGAAAATCTGATAATAAAAAAATTGAAATCGGCAAGAGAAACCGGAGAACTAGAGACAGAGGGCGCGAATGCTAAAAAACCACCTTTTGGACAAATCTTTGAATCGTATTTTGATCTACCGAACCATTATTCGAACAATATCGTCATAACGGACAGCGATTTCATACTCACGGAACGCACGTGCGCCATAGCGATAACCGCGGACGTAAGCTTCAAAACAGCACTAGCGGCTGACTTCAAAAGAGAATATAAGAATATCGAGTTTTTATGGAAACAGAGGCCTGGTGTGGGAGAGATGATAGCGCTGCCCCCTGGTGCATCACAGATACCAGGGAAATATTTGTGTTTCCTGGTTACCAAGGCCACTGATAGGCAACACGTAGATCCAAAGAGCTTGGTTCTTGGCCTTGAGTATTGGCCTTGACTCGACTTAGGGATTTTTTGGTTGAGAGAGGAGTGACCTCTCTCTCGTTGCCAGTATACGATCCTAATAGGGGAAAGCTACATCCGAGAGAGTTGTACGCACTTGTACACGTGATATTTTCAGAGACTGACATAGAAGTTTACTTACATAAAAAATACTATCTGAGCATATGCTAAGAATTGCGCTCGGCGATAAGTGGTTTTTATTAAGTTACTCGATAAGAATTAGAGTCAAGTTTTAGATTAGGTTAGGTTTTAGGTACAGTATTAGGGATTATATTTTTATGTGATAGTATAGGCGTGTGATGTTCTTGTGTTTATGTGTTATGTTATTATATGTTTTATGTTTTGTGTCATAAAAGACCTGGGGTACTCCAGGTCATCAAGGTGACAGCGCACATTCGTGCTACCCTGACAAAGATAAAGGTGGACGATCCACCTTGGTGCTAAATTTTTAAATCAGAATTGAGAAGAGAATTTCAATGGAGAGTTTTAAGGAGTTGAATGATGTTGTATCCAAAAATGATGGTTTTAAGTCGCGACTTGTTTTTTAGATCTTGATTGATCAGAAATTGTTTATTGAATTCATTGAATCAAACGAGACAGGAAGACACTACACGACAGCAAGAATCAACACGATAAGAAATGGGTGACACAAACGAACTCATGGAATTCCTCTCAGCGAGTCTAGGAGCGACTCTAGACGAGATCTATCAGCGGCTGATCGATTGTGATTTCACACGAGAAGACCCGGGGCTGGCGATGTTTGTGGTTGCGCTCCTCAATGCATTAGGACGAGAGGGTCGAGGGAATCGCCCTACGGAAGTCGTGTTAATGTTGGCCTTCGGTGAGTCCGGGACCGCCGAGAGAGGTCGAAATCGACTGATGAGATGGAGGCGTGGAGAAATGTCTGGCCACGACCTGGCTCGTGATCCAGGACTAGGCGAACAGAGGGACCACCGGCTAGGTGAGATGCCCTTACCAGTCCAACCGGCGCAGCCACTCATCGGAGCGAAGAGACAACGTGATGGGCCAGGCCCGTCACATTCGGTCGACTCCCATACAGCTGCTCCTCCTTCGAAGAAAGTGAGGATGAGTGAAAAAGAGATCCAGACGTCGGAGACGATCGAGACGCTGGAAAAGAAGGAGAAAGATCAGAGCGAGCTGTGTGCCAAACTCCAGGAGTATAGGGCAATAGCTCGAGAAAGAGACGAATGGAAGAAGAAATACGAAGATCTACAGGTGGCTTATAAGGAGGATGAAATAAATAAAGCACCTGAAGGAGCTGTATATGGCGAAGGTGAGCCAAGTGTCACCGGAAGTTCTGGCGAGCATGAGATCCTCGGAGGGACCCAACGACACACGCCCCGGGAAACAGCCCAGGAGCTGTGTGTATCGAGAGGGCCCGAGGTTCTGGATTTACGTGCATCGAGAGAGCCCGAGGCTCCTCAGCAGACACGACTGTCTGCTTCTAGTCAAAGGTTCACGATACCAGACCCTTCTGACACTTACCTCGCTCCTCAGTTTCAAGAATCGTTCAACCAAGTGGCCAGAGCAACGATGGACGAGATCAGCCGAATCACTGGACGGACATTGGGTAGGATCGTTCCTTCGCAGCGTCGTGATCAGTCATCTAATAGCTCGGAGCGAGCACCCCACACGATAGTGCCCTCGGGGACTGCGCATGGCAGAACCTATCAAAATTCCCGCGTGGTAGATATTAGGAAGAATCTGATGACACGGCACCAGTTCACGCAAGTAGCTGCGGAGCATCCTCGAGCCTGCCTGAATGACATGAGCTGGAACCCCGCTACGAGCGACCAGGTAATTCACCCAGGGAGTCGCCACCTGATCATAGGAGACAGTTTGGTGAGGGATCTGAATGAGATCTTCGTCTATGGTCAGACAACCACTTTGTCCTTTGGAGGAGCTTCAGTGGCTCAGGTCATCAAGATGATGGAATTCCAAAGCGAGGATCACCTGGATACGCTGGTGATAATGCTAGGAACTAACGACGTCTCGAGAGCCCCAGTGACTCCCGAGTGCAAGTGGGAGCCTCTGCTGGTATGCCTCCTGAATGAACTGAAGGAGAAGTACAGGCCCAGGTTTGTGGTGCTGTGCACGATACCACAAAACCCGCTGATGGGCACCACAGTGGCAGATTTCATGAATGGCAACGTGACACGGTGGAACGAAATGATCCGTAATCTGGTGAGAAGTAACCCTGGCGAGTTGCGACTTCTGGATCTCGAAAACACGCTGCGCATGATTGATCACATTGCGCTTACCAGAGATGGGATACATTTCAACACCCAACGAGGGAGACACTGGATGAATGATGTATTTCAGACGCAATTGAGGGAAATGGAGCAGGAATCGAGGGCGACCAGTTCTCTAACTCGGACCAGGTCAACGACCGGAGGAAGTAGAATAAGGGCAAGCGTGCCCGAATCCCTCGTCAACCACCTTGGGCCCTTGGCGATGGAGATGGCTGTAGCCGCACCCACCGCTCCGAGCTCAAACGTGAGAGAGAGGCTAGGGACTGCTCCTCCTCCCAGAACACAACCGCTTGAAAGCCGACTCGGCAGATCAGTGGTTTAGAACAGAAATAACTCCCAGACCGTGTCTAGGAGGAACGATCCGCCCGCCACGGCAAACCCTGCTCTAGCAGCAGGACCGTCTACGAACGCCGTGCCTGCGGAGGGAGTTGAACCAGGCAGCCTGCTGCTTTTGAACCGATCAGACCCGAGTCATTGGGGACAGTACAAGACAGACATGTCCACGAAGTTAAACATGAATACCCTGACGTGTCGGGAGGACGCGATGAGAATGATTGGCGGAGAGAGTCCCGATTATATCGGATATCAGTCGTGGATTGGCTGCTAGCAGAGCAGGAGCAGTTCAGCTCTACGACTATGCTCCGACATGCAGACTTGAACGGGTTGCCTCAGGACAATACCTTTGGACCCTTGAACACGCGGTCCCTTACGGACGTCCGACAGAGAGCCCGGGAATTGACGCCACCTGCTCGAAGGGGCAAGTTTCAGGTAGAGAACAAGCCCAACAACAAGCATCATAAGATGTACAGGCAGTTCGCTAAACCACCTGGTCAGACGCCTGGTGAGTATTCAAGGGACTACCTCCGAACGACCACGGTAGATGTAGATGGAGATGACCAGAGATATGGGAAACTGAAGGCCCCAATAGGCGACGGCCTGTTCGCAGCTTACGATCCCTTAGAGATGAAAGCTGCAAAGTATCTGATCGTAGCCAGTTCCGATTATCTCTACACGCCCCGTTCTCTCTTCTGGCCCGACGTGATTTTCTTGACGGCACCTAAATTGGACTGGGGACAGGCAATCGGCATGATGATAAGGGTGGTCAGCATGGAGCCGCAGGTGATACGAAGGGTGGTCAGCATGGAGCCGCACGAAGGGTGGTCAGCATGGAGCCGCAGGTGATAGTGGTTGCAGGCTCAAATGATCATCTGCAAAGCAGGGGCTTACTGTCACGTCTGACGGATGGGTCGATCCCGAGCAACGAGGTCATAGGGGAGGCGATAATGACACTGCTCTCGGCGATGGCTGAGGTAGAAGCTGCAGCAAAACAACGCTTCACCCAAAATGTGGTGAAGGTGATCTTTGTATTGTCCCCAGGGTACGCTGCCTTGCCAGAACCCCTTCAGTTTGTGTACACAATGGTCACAACGATAGCAGAGGGGAGGTTCAACGTGATAATTCCTGCCCCGAACAGAGTAGTGGACCCAGACAATTACTACCCGTCCCGATCTGAGCTTACCGCCGTTTGGGCTGACATTTCCAATGCCATACAGGGGCTCAAAGATTGTAGCACAACTCGGTTGGTGCTAGATGAGGTTCTGGGGTTGGAGCTGTCCAACTTTGACAGAGTGCTGAAGTTAAGACCAGGGGTGGATGACGATCATCTGTTAGTACAACAGGTGGCTGATGATCTCTGGTTCAGACAGATGGATCATGCCGAGAATGAGCAGGGCAGGACAGTCAGGAAGAACATGACATCAGCGGAAGAAGATCTCATGGCAATGGCTTTGCGCACGAAGCCGCACAATAACGTATGGTTGTACTTGTCACCAAGGCTGTGCACCTTGGGTGAGGACGCGTTCGAGCATGCGCCGGCAGTGATAAAAGAGATACACGTGTATCTGAAAAATTTGTTTGATGCCCGGGAGTTAGCTGGGGGCATGATGTTGAAGCTGATGCAGGACGTAAACAGGATGTCACTGGACAAGTTCCAAGCTGACGTGCTAGCCACGAGGGCACAGTACGAACGATCGGATGCTATCTTGGGTGGAATGGGAGTGGGATGGACGCCATCCTTCCTGTCGACGTGCTATCCTAGGGCATCCCGGAACTTGATCGCGAGTTTTGTCAGAGACATCAGGAAGTTATCGATTGGCCTGGTGTTAGCCTTATACGTGACATTTGGTCACGAAAATTTCGTGAAGGGGCCGGCGAATCTCTTCACCCAAGCGATGGCAGATTTGAGATTGGATGGACTCCTGACCCTGATTGCCATGACCTACGGTCGACTGGGTGATTTGCTTGTGCTGTTACGTTACCCCGAGCAACTACAGGGACCCAGTCGTGAGTTCAATGCACAGTTGGAAACCGCCTCGCTCAAGAAGATGAAAGACTGGAGGACTCTCCTGCTCCAATATCTTTTACAGCAGAACAGAAGCGTCACGGGAGAAGATAAGGTGGCGACGGATGCGAGTGAGTGCAAGCAATATTGTGGCATGCCCTTGCTGACAGATTTGGCAGTCATGATGCGGATCGATCCGTTGGCTCTGATTCACGGACTGCGGGAATTCGTCACGGTGGTGTATGGACCGGTGATGTCCTTCGTGTTCCCGGACGTGCAAGTCGAGGCATACAGGAATTCGGTGTTATACGTCAACCTGGTCTCAGTCGTGGACTGTTCCGTGCTGAACTGGGTAGAACAGAGGGAGTTGAGAGGGCTGGCCAGTGACGATAGGCTGTTCGGAAGAATAGCGGAGCCAGGTTGGATGTTGATGGATTTCAACAACCACTTCAAGTGCCGAATGGGCCGTGAGGAACTTTCTCACATCCAGATCAACCCGAAGCTTTGGAACTTAAGACCAGTAGTGAAGGATACGGGAGCGGCCATGGGAGTGCCACTCTTACCAGAAGCCTATGCACACGCTAAAGAGAACCAGCAAGCGTGGCTTTCCGGGTCCAGGCCGCTGCCGGACCAATGCCCTCGATATCCACCGATAAGGAGGATGTTGTTGGGAGTCACATCTCCCATCATTGCCCCTCGCATCGGAGCAGCTCGTGACGCAGAGAAGAGAATGTTGAAGTGGAGTGAAGGGATGGAGCCGCGCTTCATCGGCTGGAATGTTGCAGCCGCGCACACGTTTGACTTCTCATTTCCTGATGCTTGGAGCAGGAAAAAGATCAAGGCACTACCTTCTAGGAGACCAGAGGTCTCGGCCGAAATGTGGAACGAAGTGTATTCTCCCACAGATGACTTATCAAGACTGAAGTGGTCAGGAGAAGTGAAAGTAGTGATGATGGAAGTGGCAAAGGAGAGCAGAGGAGGCACATATATAACAATAGAGGACTTGGCACCACATGGCGAGGAGTCTGTAGAATTCCTGGTGAATGATGAGTTGTTTTATCACGCAGGTGACATGACCGTACCGGCTCGGCCGGACTCGGGCATAGACTCACAACAAGGACCTTCAGGACCCAGGCCAAAACCTGATGCAGGTGATGATGAATTGATGGATCAGGACGATGACGATAACGATACCGAGGGAAAGACGGGAAAACCGGGTGAGACGGATCTGGGAGCGTTAGAGAGAGACTTGCTAGAATACCGGTTTAGTGAAGACGACGATGGGGAAGTCGATGGGAGTCTATTGCTAATGACGCCATCGTCTTTCATGTCCCCTACAAAGGAGGCGTCGGCCGACTGATCCCCGATAGACCCAATAAGCCAGGCGAGAGAATGCCGAAGCAGGGATCCGCAGAAATTGCTCCATGAGTCACCAAGGAGGAGAAAAATCGAAGAATCAATGAGGGTATCCTTCCTGAGCACGCTGCCGGAAGAGGAATGGGAGAGATATCAAAGTGAGTTAGAAGGCAAGACAGGGACAACCTGGAGCCGAGTGAATTTCATGGAAAGATCATGGGACGTGATACGACGATTTGGGACGCAGTCCATAATGAAGGTGGGATTGAACCAACCCATCATGCGTGAGGTCTTGGAGAAAATAGTGAACTCCATGGAGTCGGATGTTCTGACCGAGTCAGTAACAGAAGACAGTGCCGATGATCAGCAAGTCGCAAAGAAATTACCTGTCAGACGAGCCAGGAAGGGGCTGAAGCGACTAAAAGGGAAAACAGGAAGTCGAGCCATGAACCCGAGAGTGGTGAAGTCGAGAGCCAGCGCAGTGGTGACCTCTCTAACGAGCGCAGGTCGTTCAGGCGAGAGCGGGCAAGGAGATAGTGCAACGCTGACAGGGGGAGAAAAAGAGAATCTGATACCCCCTATGCTCTTGGCAGGTCTGACCACGACTGCCGTAAAATCAAAGAAAACAGCACGAACCCTGGCAGACACTAAATTAGAGATGGAGATCATCAGTCAATGTGGATCTGGAGGACTTGAAGATTACAGGCCCTCGCGGACCAACATAGCCAAGCTGAAGCTGGAAGGACAACTCGACGTGGTCGAGTACAGTCGAGTCACTGTGCCGGAATCAGTCCACATGGGGGATCCAGCAGGAGGTTATGTGGAGATGTTGAAAGCGAGAAACTCAGCGAGAGGGCACCTGATGGCTTGGAGCGAGAAGCGAGCCATGCAGGAATATCTGAAAGAGCTCACGGAGAATTCAAACTTAAATCGACAAGAATACGGCACGGTAATGTCCTCTGAAGCGAACGAAATTGGATTGGAAAGGCTACTAGAAATCTCCTGGAGGGCGGCCCTCCAGAGATACTTCGACGAATCGATGCATGCACCTGCTACGGTGGCAGCATACCTGGCTCATCCTTGCATGAGAACTGATCTGCAAGTACGGTTGGCTTGGTGCCTGATGGGCATCAAGAAGGCGGAGTATGAAGCCAGTAATGATTCGAAATCACGGGAACAGGAGCTGGAGTTGATGGAAGCTCTGCGAGCGTTGATTTCAAAAGACGATTCTGCGATAGCACGGGCTAAGCGTAAGGATGCCCTTTGCTTTGTCAGGTTCGTGGTGGATCGTATCCCCACTCCTGTTTTGGGAGAATTTATAAAGATCATTCGGCAAAAGGGAGTTGATTGCGAAAGGAATTTTCTTAGGGCACTCCTGGAACTGTATCAGGATATGCCGTTGACTGTACCAAACAAGGAGTCGAATGACATGGAGAGCTATCGCAAGTTGGAAGAGGTGAGAAGATATTCCAACAAAGAATTGAAAGTGAGCCGGGAGTTGATTGAAGCAGTCAAAGGACAAAAAGAGTTTGCAACGCTAGGGAAACTGAAGTCGTTCCAATATGTGTCTGGTATACTGGGGATGGCGTATAATCCCTTCGTGAATGAAGAAGCCAGGGAAGCGTACTTCGACTATGAGCAAGTCATAGTACTCAATTTCTGGGTTGAACGTATTAAAGAGACTGGGATGCTGATGGTGGAACAACCCAAGCTGGGAGTTATCTTGGAAGAACGAGTGGTCGAACCCTCGGTTCCCGAGCTAAAGGGGCAAGTGATTTTTGATTGTAGTTCTTGGGACGGTCCCTTGAAAACCAGTCTAGTGACGATGTGGGAACTCATGAAGCCTTCTTGGTGTCCTCATCCTAACGCCGGTTTAATCTGGGACATGACGGCGGATATCACGTTAGACCTGGATGATGACGCGAGTTTGCATGATCTGGCCATGATAGATCATCTGCTGGCCATGAGGTTGACGAAGCGGAAGAGCAACCCATCCACGGAGCTGTCCGAGGAAGGTCCATCGAGCAATTGGTTGAAGCAGGGCACATGCTTGGCTCAACATAGTGGGATGGAAGGACATGTTTGTAACCTGGGACACTGCCTTGTTACGCTGAGCGAGCAGCATCGGCAACTGGCACGATTGTATGGAAGATTGAGCATGTCGGATAAGAGTGGTATGGAGTTGGTCGCGGACTGTCATGGGGTGACGGATGTAAATTTGATCACAGCCTTGGGATTTTGTAGCATGACGAGTTCGATAGAATCGCTTGAGCACCTGGAGCGTGCCCATGAGCTAGTGACGTTCCTCAGCGTGGAAGTATTCCCTGGAGCATTGCAGACGGAGCAGAAGATAGGGGGCTGGAGAGAAGCTCTGGAGAACGAGATGAATCTGAAAGATAGTGAGGCCTATCATAAACCGACTGGTTCAAAATATCTGGTGGGTTCAAACTCCGCACCATATTGCAGTAGTAGATATCCCACACACATGGTGGTGATGGATGCAAGGACACAGCAGGTGTTGATTGACCAACTCAACTTTTCTCTGTGCCAAAGTGCGTGAGGATGGCCAGAATGTCGGAGAGGTCATATGATTTGTTGGCAAAGATCTTTCGGGCAGTCCCGAAGAGATCTGAAGGCGAGTTGCAAGATGTAGTGGGTGAAGAGTTTCTGAGATTAAACGAAGGCAATGTGAGTGAGTTCCAGAAGCAGAAAGCGAGTGGAGCGTTACCCACTGAATTCCCCACCATAGAAGAGAAAGACGACTTACACAGAAATCTGATGGAGGTGGAACCGTTGCTGGGAGCCTCAGGGTATCGGACCCGAAGTGAGAACCCATGGGGAGTATCCTTGCCACTGCCTGGCGCAGACGTTGTGGTACCCCAAACGCTGGAATCTGATGCTAGTATGGGACGTGGAGGAGTTATACTCTACGGGGTTGCCCGATCAGAATCAACAGGTGTCAATCCTGGTGGTTAGTGCCATGCTGGCAGTGAGATGGTTGGAGGCTAACGCGGACACAAGTGAACGGGAGACGGCCGTGCCGACTCCTGAACAGCTGAGCAACGTGAAGATGAGTCATGAATTGGATCTTTTCAGAACCACCTGCAAGGTTCTGAGAATATCTAAAGCCATTGAAAGAATATGGTCAAGGCAAAGATTGATGCCTTGGTTCCGTGCAGTGATGACATCATGGATGTATGAACGCGCGAAGCGTCACATGTCGAGGAACACGGAAGCCTATCAATCTTTCCAGCTAGATATAGGACCAGGAGCCTATAAGAGAGCATTCCTGACGCACAGAAACGCGGTCACCACGGCGGTGAAGCGAGTAGCTGGAGCGCCTTGTGTAACTGAAGATGAGAAGAAAGAGGTCTTAAGAGCTGACCTAGAACGAAACGTGAGTCTGTGTCTTCACAACAGCTTTTGCAGGAACCGGGAGCAAAAGGTTAATGTTGACTTGCTACCTTGTTGCAAACCGAGGCTGTTGGAACAGGAGAGTTGGGGCACGGCCCGCAACTCCATGGACATGCTGGAGAAAGTATTGGAAGACAGCGAAGCTGATGATCAAGATGGAGAAGTGATGGAATGAAGATGAACAAAGAATAGAAGAGAAGGAGAGAAAACTTGATTGTCTTTGTGTGCTAAAACTTGAACCAATCAACCAAGTTTTGATTATTGAACTTGTTAAACTTTTTGTTTTGATTTAGTTTGGTCAAACCAAACTTTGAAAATTGTTACAATTGTTAAATTGTTGAAAAAGAAATTTTAGTTATGACTATTTATGTATGTATATATAGAACATAGGTGAGTATATTTACCTATTAAACACGATTGAAGTTTTTAACCTGTGTAAGACACAATTTCACTGTGTGGCAACAAGGTAAGACTGAGTAAACTCGCTCGAGAAGGGTAACTTTCATAGCCACAGAGTTTCTTAGTTTTAATATTGAAAGGACCGCATAAATAACTGATTATACTTGGTGAGTGACGTTAAGTTAATTTTAACGGGTGCGTGGCCGTGCCACGTCCCACTTTTTAATCACAAAGAGCGAAAAGAAATTTTATGGCAAGACGACGTAAGTAGTCAGAAAAGAAATTTTATCTAGGACACTCCTCTTGGTGCAAATTTTGTGAAAATGTTGAAAGGCAGTGAGATGTAGTACGATGCCATTTGTGAACACGTAGTGAGTTGAGGTGGGGTAGATAAATTTCATTTTCTTATGCGATTTGTAAGATTGATTACAGAAAACTGGATAACTACTTGACGATAACCCGGTGTTATGCGATCAATAGGGACATTGATGGGGACTGTCCGGGGAGTATGTGCCATTCTGCCAGATGGCACAGCGCAACCTTCCGACGAAGCACGAATCAGAGAAAAAAGGCCTTAACAGCAAAAAAAGTGCTTGAAAGGAAGGTAGAAGTATTCTGAAATTTTCTCTTTTTAAAATTTCGATTTTCAAGTTGATCTTTCTCAGAAATACGAAAAACGGCCATTTTGACCAAAAAAGCTGAGAAAATGAGAACAACGACAAATATTGTGAAAAACAGTCGTACAAGAGACGGAAAATACGAAGCCTCTTATTGTGGCAACAACGCACGATAAGACCCTTATCAGCGGATATTAGTGGAGAAGGAAGCTTCGGTGGGGAAGGAATATTCCACGGAAACCTCCCGGGACGCAAATTAGAAGAGATAAGAGCGTTATCGCAGGAATATTATGGGAGCGGAGGCTTGGTCCCCCAGAGACTGTTTATGTGAAGGGACTGTATAAAACTAACTATATAGCTACTTGGATGTCGTGAAACTTTAATTTAACACCGGTATTTTTTGATATTTTAGAATATGAGTAGCTAGAAAGAGGAAAGGGTCAATCCATCTCCAATGGATTTAATATAGAACTGTCACACAAAAACATTTTAAAATAGGTTGTTCGAGCCGTGTTTTTAATGACAATCACGTAGTCTGAGGATCCGAGACTCAGCTATGTGGTTGTGTTCGCATGTAAACGAAAGCTGATCAAAAGTCGTTTGACTGATGGCCTAAAAATGGTAACTTTTTACTTTGCCCTAGACAGACCAGAAAATCAACTGGCAAGGTCGAGACGGTGAAAAGCGAGTAGGATTAGGGTAACTGACGCCTGCCAGTCGTTAATAGGTACTTTTTCTACGCTCCGTCGCTGTGTAGTATTTGGGCGAATGTTACATAGGTTGATCCATCTGAAATGGATCAAAGTTCCACTGTCCAATAAAAAGTAACTTAACGGATTGTTCCGACCCTGTTTTTAACGGCGTTCGTGTATTTTGGGTATTTTGAGACCTAAGTATGGGTACGTTCTTATTTTCTAGAGTGGGGGGGGGGGGGTATTTTGGTAGTGGCCTTTAAGCTGTAACGGGTTCTAGTCTCATGTCGCAAGTGAACCGAATTGGCTCCGACCGTTTTTGAGGTAGAAAAACACAAGAGATAGTGTCCCTGACTCTTGAGCCAATGGTTATGTGCCAGTCGGTCATATTCGGAAGTTTGACCTTGAGAGAAGCAAAAAACACTTGATTTTGGAGTGAAATTTAATTTTTCAAAATTTCGAATGGAACCTGTCATGCACGATTTTCTCGCGATAACTGAAAATCAGAAAAGAGAAGTCAGAACGATCGAGTGACAATCGCGGGAAAATTGCTAGAAAAATCAGTGGGAAATTGCTATTCGCAATTTCAGTAGCAATAATAATCGAGAGTAGAGCTGTCCCATCTGAAACAGAGACGAGCGCATTCCCACGAACTGGATTGTTGTGACTGGAGTACTATTATTAACTGGACCAGAGTGAACCTTAGGTGGAAAGGTGGACAGCTAGAGTGTCCCAATGGTTCACGAGAACTCACAGTCTAGAGTAAAAAACTTGTTTTGTTATTGAAACTGACTAACATTAAACTCATCTTAGTTACTTTATTGATTCTTGAGTTGCTTAACGACTTATTTACTTCCTGGTTCTTGAGAGTGCTACAATGTGAGTACTAATTTAAATTTCTAGAGTGTGTTTTATGATCGTTATGTTGAGGTAAGGCGAGTTTTAGGTTGATCCATCTGAAATGGATCAAAGTTCCACTGTCTAATAAAAAGTAACTTAACGGATTGTTCCAACCCGGTTTTTAACGGCGTTCATGTATTTTGGGTATCTAGAGACCTGAGTATGGGGACGTTATTAATTCTAGAGTGGGGGGATATTTTAGTAGTAGCCTTTAAGCTGTAACGGGTCGTAGTCTCATGTCACAAGCGAACCGAATTGGCTCCGACTGATTTGAGGTACAAAAACACAAGAGATAGTGTCCCTGACTCTTGAGCCAATGGTTATAGGGCCTATTTTTCTTGAGCCTCATGTGTGACTGCAGTAGACGAATGTTACATAGTGTTTTTATGGCGCTCCTGGGTGTTTACGACATCAAGACTACGGAGTCGAACCCACTTGAGACAGCTTCGGGCTGAATGCCCGTTCTAGAGTACCGGCGGTACGGTTCGACAGGAACGTGCAAACCTTCCGGTTGTACCGTGATAGCTTTTTAAGAAAACTCAAGAAAACTTCCTGGTACGCTCTCCGAACGAGGCTTAGCTAACCGAGTAAAGGGGGGCAACTAGGGGGACAAAAACACGAGCAAAAAGACAAAAAGCGAAACAAAACCATAAAACGAAAAAAGACAGTGACTTTGACACCAGATTAGTTGGATCAAACCTTTATATTAATTAAATAGTATACCCATACTGTTTTACAAGTTCGATCGTTTCGATCAACCTAGCAATTTAACCCAGTAACCTCAATAAAGAGCCCGAGTGTGGGGCGTTGTCAAGGGTTTTTAGATAGCTTGGAACTTAGCTGGACAACAAGGAGACTTGACTGGAAGAGGTGACCAGCCGAGTGGGAAAGTGGTTCAGGAGCACTTGAGCTGAACCAATAGGAGACTTGACTGGAAGAGGTGACCAGCCGAGTGGGAAAGTGGTTCAGGAGCACTTGAGCTGAACCAATAGGAGACTGGACTGGAACAGGTGACCAGTCGAGTGGGAAAGCAGCCAAGAAGGATTTGGCAATTCTCGAGTTCTCAAGTTGGGCAGAACGGGTATCGTTAAAATCCACATTACATTATAGGAGATAAGTGTAAAATAGGATAAGCGACATCCCCCGGTTTTGAGGAACGTTTTTACTTGAGCAGGCCTGGAGACAGGTCTACGGTTTTCTCTTGAGAGGTTTAGCACCCGGCGCTTAAGGTAATTTTAGGCTTAAGAAGGGGGGCTAAAAAGGGGGGAGGTTAGAAGGGGGGCTGGTTAAGTTAGAGGTTGGCGGTTGTAAATTGTAAAAAGGGGGAAATTAGAGTAACTAACTAGTCGACATCGTTGACTTAGTTACATTAGACATTAACACGCGTTGGTAATATTAGGTGGATATCGAAATTTGAACCCGAGTTAAGGAAGGTACCCTGGTCGGATTGGTAGGGGGGAAGGGACATAGACATTTTTTGTAATATCCCATAAGATCGCTAGCAGGGGGGAAGGAAACGCGTGACAATTAGGTACCAGACATTTTTTTAGATAGAAGGTAGACATTTGTCACCTTTAAATTTTAGGTGGGCTCATCTTTCTGTTTTTATTACTTTTTCTTGCTTAGATTTTTGTTGCATTTTGGTGAGGATTTGTGTTAAAATTTTGTACGAACAGGTGATCACAAGATACCTGCGCACAGGTTTTGGTCTCAAGTTACTTGGAACATTGAAATAGAGGTAGCCAAAAAGAGAAATAAGAAAAAGGGGGGTCAACATTTGGCTTTTAAGAGAGGATTTTGGGAAAATTTTACCAGAGCTGGAGTGGTGGTACAAGGTACAGTGAATCAAGAAGTCCCCATAACGAAGAGGAAAGAAGTCCCACCACCCAGACACTTGTCAACAGTCTTGGGACAGTGCCGAAGAAGTCTTAGGACAGAGCAGTCTGGGGACAGTCTTGGGACAGTACAGTCTTGGGACAGTGGTCTTGGGACAGGGTCTTGGGACAGGGTCTTGGGACAAGGGTCTTGGGACAGGGTTTCGGGACAAGGTCTTGGGACAAGGTCTTGGGACAAGGGTCTTGGGACAGGGTCTTGGGACAGGGTCTTGGGACAAGGTCTTGGGACAGGGTCTTGGGACAAGGTCTTGGGAGAGGGTCTTGGGACAAGGTCTTGGGACAAGGGTCTTGGGACAGGGTCTTGGGACAGGGTCTTGGGACGAGGGTCTTGGGACAGGGTCTTGGGACAGGGGTCTTGGGACAGGGGTCTTGGGACAGTAGTCGTGGGACACTAGTCTTGGGACACTAGTCTTGGGACACTGGTCTTGGGACACTAGTCTTGGGACACTAGTCTTGGGACAGTAGTCTTGGGACAGTAATCTTGGGACACTAGTCTTGGGACAGTAGTCTTGGGACACTAGTCTTGGGACACTAGTCTTGGGACAGTAGTCTTGGGACACTAGCCTTGGGACAGTATTCTTGGACAAGAGTCTTGGGACACTGCCGGAAAGTACTGGGACGGTACCGAACAGTCTTGGGACAGGAGAAAGAAGCCTGGGACGGTACAAAGAAGAGTAGGGACGGCAATTGGAAGTCTTGGGACAGTATAAAAATTGAAGTAAAATTACAAGAGGTGTTTTAAGACAGAATTAAGGTAGAACAAGACTAATTGGAACCAGGTACGGTTGAGACCACAAATAAGGAAAGTTTCTCGAAAAGTTAATAAAGAGAACTGAAACAAGGTTTTCACCACGTTGTATATTTTTTTTTAAGAAATTTTTTTTTCCTCTCGAAAGATTTTATTCTTAGAATAGGATTGTGTATATAGTAAAATTGTAAATAAGAGCAATTGTAAATAGAAATAATGAGGCGGAGCAGAGTACCGGTAGCTGAAAAAAGACCTACCGAAGCAAAGTATAATTCGTCGCTACGCAAAACAACATCAATGGGTCCGAAGATAAAAAAGAAGAGCTTTTCAGTTAATATGGTCAGCACAAGGAGTACAACGGAGAGAGCAAGAGAGGGCATGGAAGGGGAACGAGTAGAACCCACCATCGAGATTGATCTAGAGACACCTGATCAAAGTGTGGATGAAACAAGGAAAATAGCGACGGAGTCTACTCCAATGCCCAATGCAGAAGAACCAAACTCGAAACCCATAGAATTCTAACCAATAGACAACGTGGAAGATGCAATAGGCAACACCGAAGAAACGGTGAAAGAAGACTCTCAAGTAAAAAAGACATCTTTTACAGAAAGTTTGGCGATGATGGTCGGAATAAAAACGAAAGAGAACGTGACTGAAGAACCAAAAGCTGAAAGAGCACGAACATTTGGAACAGTGAGCACGAAGACGACAGAAGCCAATCCGAGAGAGGAACAAACTAGAGCAGAAGCGACGGCCGAAGAAAGACCGACGGCTGACCATGAAGAGGCTACTCTTGAGCTAGGTGACTTGATGGCGAAACTGAATCAGATCGACAAAAAGCTGAAGCACAGCGAAGAGGACAGAGAAGTGATAAGAAAAGAATTAAGATACAACAAAAATGAGTATCTGGATAGTTATTTTAACCTGGCCAAGGCAACAGAAGAGAGACTCAAGGAGATGTCAGATAATGTAGAAACCACCAATGAAGAACGAGATAAGAACATCAAAAAAGATTTGCAACAGTTAAAAAACCGATATGATGATGTCAACAGCCAATTAGGTAGCCTGGAAAAGAGAATGGACACAATGAGCAAAAATCAGGCCGAGAGTTCGTGTGCAATACAGGCGAAATTGGATGCAATCTTGAGTAATTCTACCTCACAAGAAAGACCGGCAGCGGATCGCACGCAGGGCACCAGAGTTGACTTTGTGGAACCACAAAGGAACAAACGGCAATCGACACCGTTGCCCTTAACCCGGGATACGGTGAGCATAGCACCAACAGCTGCTAAAACAATCATGAAGAATGGAATGTCAAGTACAACGACTGGTCCGGGGGACTCAACAGCTAACAGCAACGCAGGTCCGGATGCTATGACATGGGCAAACACTTGGGAGATGATGAACAGGACTCTAGAGGCCTTCGCCACGAGGAACACTAACTCGAGCGATAGGAGAGATGGGAAATCAAGAAAAACATTCAAGAAGCCAAAAGAATTCAAAGCAAGACAACTTGAACGATGAAAGACAAGCATGCACAGCCATACTCAGCAATTTAGAAGGCACAGCATTAAAATGCGTGGTTGCGAAGAAAGAAGAAGAACGCGATACCGCGGACAAGATCTTCGAGATATTGCTGAATCGATTCGGGTCAGGCATGAAGGGTCACCAAGCGATGATGCGATTTGAAAAGAGAAGGCAGAGGGACGACGAGTCAATAGATCGGTTCCTAGATGATCTCGAGAGCTTGAGAAGAAGGAGTGACCCAGAGGAGTCGACAAACAGAAGAAACTTTAGCATTGCCTCGAAGTTCATTGATGGGGTAAAAAGTGACGACTTAAGGACAATGTTAGCAACATACTACACATTGTCGAAAGACAGCGCACCAACCCCAGAACAAATGAGACAGAAATAAAGGGAATACATGCTGATGAAACCCAAGAAATACTCGTATTCAGAAAACAGGAACACGCAAGGGGGAAGTCAACAGCAGAGGTCGTCATGGTACAAACCTAGAGATGACATGGACAAGCGCAGATCATGCGCGAACTGCGGGTCGGCGGATCACCACGTGGCTGACTGCACAACATACAAACAAGGCATGAAGAGTCTAGGATATGCACCAGATGAGGAGGACATGAGCCAGATGGAGGAACACGAGTACTATAGTGGCTTAATCATCAAGATAGGCGCAAGATGCTTCTTCTGTAACCAGGAGGGGCACTTCCGAATGGATTGTCCCTTGATCTGGGAAGCGGTCAAGGACCAGAGTCACCCTAAACATAAGTTGGCATTAGCGGCGGTGCAGAATCAGCGGAACAGGCAAAACGAATTTGAATCGAGGAACTTAGGAGCACCAAGCACGGAATTGCCGACGAAGACAGTGAAAGATGTATCACATGTTAATGATGCCATAGAATCCGCGGCAGGGATCTCTCTAGAGATAAATTATGAGAAAGCGGCGACGGAAGCAATTGCCAAAGTGAAACAGGATCTGGCTGCGAAAGAAATAGAGCAACGACTAAAGCTGGAGATAGAAAGACAGAATTTTAACGAAGCATTAACCGGATCGAAACAAATACCAGAGGCTGTACCAGGCTCAACAAAGACCGGGAATTGCAATACTGTGAAAATGGTGACAGGTAAACCTTTTGGCATATCGAAAATCGGGGCAAGGGTAATGTCGATAATCACAGTGGGCTGCCACAAGGTAACCAGAAACTTGAGCGAGCCGAGCGACCAGACGATAATGCACATTGACGTGTATGCAGACTATTTGAGTGGTATAAGCCCACAAACGACTTCTAGAGCACTGAGAGCACTACTCATGAGAGGGGGCAGCAAGTCGGTACGTGTTGATAGCAGATATACTGAAGCTTACGGTCCACACGAGGTGATGCTAAATATAGATGGGATTAACATCTATACCAAGACGATGATAACATGTGACGAAGACCTAATTGGACAAATCTACGTAGGGAAAGAAGAATTGAAAGTGAGATCGATTGGACACTGCGCCATGCTTGAGGAAGATGCAATGCACATCGGGACGGAGGCAGATGTGACAGGGCACGTGCTGGATATAAGTGGCAAAAAGACTCAGTTGCGTGGGTTGCTTGACACGGGAGCAGTCTTGAGCGTTATACCAATCGAAACTTGGGAGAAGATGGGCTTTGACAAAGGTGACTTGATAGACTCGAGAATACGGCTGTCAGCTGCAAACAAAGGGGCCCTACGGATGCTGGGCAGGACGCCGATAATAGCCCTCAATTTGGGGGAACGTAACCTGTGGATGAGCTTTATCGTGGTAGAAAACCTAGATGAATCTGACCAATTCATTTTGGGCAGAGACTTCATCAGGAATTTCGACGTAACGATTGATCTAAATAACGCAATGTTCAGGATACGGAACCCGGATAGGAGGTACGCAATCAAACCGGTAAATTTAATAATGGCAAATGAAAACAAAGCACCGGTATTCTTGAGTAGGAGGGTGAGGCTAAAAGCTAATGAAGCGGCAATCGTAAGTTTGAGGATGAAAAATTACAATGAACTAAGTGACAACAAGCAAGTGTGCATAGTTCCGAATCCTAATAGTCAAAGTGCTGCTGTTTTAGGAAGATCATTTTCGATAACGAAGAGCGGCCTCTGCGTCAGTGTCTTGTTGAATACCCTTGATATACCGATCACGATACAGAGAGGGAGGAAACTGGGATATGCTTTACCGGTTAAAACTCGATATGAAACAATTGAGAACTCAAAACAAAATGAAGTTGTTGATTGTCCCAATCACAGGGACAAAATTTGTATCTTGAGACGATTGCAGAAAATAAAAGATTCTTCAGGTCTTATTAAATCACTTAAGTCAGAAACGGATGATGGTCTTTCGAGCTGTTCGAACTTACCAGAGCGACCCACACTAGATGAAATGCAAAATGAAAAACCGGTCCTGCCGGAGATTGAACATTTGAGGGGCAAACTGAAAGATCAACAGCTCGAAGCCATCAAGGACGTACTAGAGCGGAACGAGGAAGTTTTTTCGAGGCATAAGGCGGATATCGGGTGTTGTAATTTCGTTGAGCATGAAATAGAACTTGAGGAAAACGCGGTACCACACAGGGAGGGGGCGAGGCGCATGACCCCACACAAATCGGACGCGTGTAGAAAAGAGATCGAGACGTTACTAGAGTATGACATGATAGAACCATCTAAGTCACCGTGGGCGTGTGGAGTAGTGATGGCCAAAAAGAAAGGCGACCAGTTGAGGTTTTGTTGTGACTTTCGATACCTGAACTCCGTCACGGTGAAGGATGCCTATCCCATACCTAGGATTGATGAGAGCCTCTCGAAGTTAGGTGATGCAAAATTTTTTACGACTCTTGATTTAGGCTCGGCCTTTTGGCAAGTACCACTAAGGAAGCAGGACAGGGACAAGACAGGGTTTGCCTGCGAGTTGGGTCTGTTTCAATGGAAACGGATGCCGTTTGGACTTTGCAATGCCACAGCCACGTTTCAGCGGTTGATGGCACACGCGCTGATAGGCGTAACGAAGAAGTATGGCAACCTGGTAATGTGCTACGTGGATGACGTGGTAATAGCGACGCCAACACTGGAAGACCACATTGAGAGACTAGACGAAGTGTTTGCATGCATGAAGAGGTCGGGGCTAAAGTGTAAACCATCAAAGTGCGAGATACTCAAGGAATCAATAAAATACTTGGGCAGGATGGTAGACAAGCACGGCATCAGACCTGATACGGACGCCGTGGAAGCAGTCCTGACCTGGAAATCACCGAAGACAGAGCACCAGTTGATGAGCTTCCTGGGTTTCGCTAACTATTATAGAGAGTTCATCAAAGGCTATGCAGACAAGGTATACCCGATGCAACAATTAATGAGACACAAGGGCAAGAAGTTCACGTGGAACAACGCAGCAGAAGAGTCATTCCAGAGGATAAAGAAAGAGCTATGTGAGGCACCAGTACTGGGTATGCCGACTGAGAAAGGGATGTACGTGCTGGACACGGATGCGTCGGTGGTCGCGATTTCTGGGATTCTCCACCAAGAACAAGAATGGAATGGGAAGACAGTCTTGAGACCAATAGCGTACGGGAGCAAAGTCCTGAGTGACACGGAAATGAAGTACGGAGCACCGAAAGCTGAGATGTTCGCGGTGGTTACCTTTGTCGAGAAATACAGGGCATACCTGGGCAGTGAGCCATTCAAGTTGCGAGTCGACAACAGAGCACTGAGCTGGCTGAAAACGTACTCAATGGACCAAAGTTACATTGGGAGGTGGATAGTTCGCCTGGACGGATACAACATGATAATTGAGCATAGAACGCGAGATAAACATCAGAATGCCGACAGCTTGAGTAAGAAGACGGAGTTCTATGAGAGACAAGAGCAAAGAGAAGCAGACAGACCTGAAATCAAAGATGGCTTCTCATTCATGGACAAGGAAACGTACGACAGTCTTCCACTCACGAGATGGCTGGACAAGTCAGGCAAACCGATAGAAGATCATCCTGAATTGCCTAAAGAGCCTCCAGAGAAGACCATCTTGAGGAAGAGCAAGAGGATTCCGATTGAGATTATACTCAAGTCGAAGATCGTGAGGGAGACGCTCAAGGCAAAAGGCTATGATCTTAACCAGGTGGAAGCAGGAACTGCACAGATAGATGATGACTTAATGAGGTTGCTCGAGAAACTATCAGATGATAAGCCAGTGATCTAGGAGAAGGGTACAGAGAAACCGGAATTCACTATACTTCGGAGAAAAGAGACAGTTAACGATACTGACTCATCAAGAGCAAGCGTCACTGACAGCAAAGATGTCGTGCGGTCACTAGTTGACAAAATCCCCGAAGACATTCTGGAGCAGACCAGGGTTAGGAAAAAGAAAGTGACGTTCAAGGAAGATACTGAACACCTGGGACTAGGTCAAGAGTCCGGGGAGTGTTCCAGGTTCACGGAAGAAGGAACCGGAGAAGGAAAATTGTCCGGGGAGCGTGAAGGATGGGATGAAGACTCGGATGAGAGCAGCGAAAACCAGGACAGTCTGTGCATGATACTGGCGGAAGAGAAGACAAGGCACCACGACAGGGAGTTACAGACGGATTCATCTTCAGGAACATACAACATGGACATACAGGAGATGCGAGGTGGTGAGGAACTTGAGAAAATTGCGGTCGCAAGGAAACCATTCAGGGAACTATCATGCAACTCAAACATCAGAACGAATCTGGTGCCAGAAGATGATATGAAAATCGTGAAAAGGATGATATGCGTGAAACTGAGTGATGACATCCACAACCCTGGTGAGATGAATGGACATATCATGGCGCTAAAGGAGCATGTCAAGGCAAGATATAGGCTGTCAGACCTAATAAGAGCCCAGAAGAATGACAAAATGACAAGTAACCTCTCCAAATGGATCCAGTCGGGGGTCAAGGAGAAGGGGGAACTTGAGGAAGACAGCTACAAGATCTTGAGCCAGTTCTACAAAGAAAAGAAAGACTTACTTTATCACACAGCTGATGGAGTGGTAGCGTGCAAGAGGAGAGATGAGGAAAAGATATTACACAAACACAACCTCATCATACTACCACAATTCTACCAGACAGAGGTGCTTTTCAGATCACACGACCAGATGGGTCACCAGGGGATAGACAAAGTACAACAAAGGATACTTCACAGATTTGATTGGCCAGGAATGAGAAAAGCTTGCGAGAGATGGGTGAATGCCTGCCTGGCATGTCTCCAGGTAAAAGACCCAAGGAAGATGAAGTTTCGCCTCAAGTCCGTTGAGAGCTCGGAGTTCAATGAAGTGGTGCAGATAGACCATCAAAAAATCTGCATGACAGAGTCGGGATACAACCAGATACTGGTTATAATAGATCACTTCACAAAGTTGGCGGAAGCGGTTCCGTGCCAGACAGCCTCGGCCGAAGAGACATGTGATCATCTGATAACGCATTGGATATCGCGGTATGGTTGTCCAATGACTTTCCAGTCGGACAACGGCAAAGCTTTTGTGGGGGACTTGACAAAAGAATTGATGAAGAGATCGCACATTGCTCAAGCACACTCGACGACCTATCATCCGCAGACCAATGGGTTGGTAGAGAGACAAAACAGGACACTGGTCAACATGTTAAGGGTGTACTGCTCAAGATACATGACGGACTGGGACAAATACCTGCCACAGGTAGTAGGAGCCTACAACAGTACACAGCACTCAACTACGGGCATCAGTCCTTTCATGATGTTGACGGGCAGGGAGAGAGCAATGCCTCTGACATTCTTTTACCCGGAATACGAGGGGAAAAGGACGTCGCCTCAGGCATACGTGAAAGAAGCGATCAAAAGACAACAGAAGTTGAACGAGCTATGCAGGAGGAACACGGCGCAAGCGCAAATGAGGCAACGCAGGAAATACGACGAAAAAATATTAAGAGCAAAGCCATATGAAGTGGGCCAATACGTGTGGGTCTTCCAAAATGTAATACCGCCCAAGGGAACAAAGAAACTACTCAAGAAGTGGAGGGGACCATTCATGATAACGGAGGTTCATCAACAAGGACGGTTCTATCGCTTGAGTACTGGGCGAGCGGCACATTATGAAAATCTGAAGCCTCACGTCCCGTCCCCAGAGGATTGGTGCATACCGAAGGACATGGAGGGTCTTGAGTACCTGGTGGTAGAGCCAGCGTGTGAAGTGAATGAGAAAGGTACTCGAGAGAAAAATGATGGTAATGAGAACTTGAGTTTGGACGACAATGAAAAGATAGGAGTGGGGTCTGATGCAGGATCATTTGTAGAAGAAGACTGGAACGACCCGGAGCAAGACGAGGTGCCGAAGTGGATGGAGCCGGATCGACCAACACCACCGGAAACCAGGACTGGCAATCGTAAACGCACCGGCATGAGGTACAACAGGTACGGGGATGACTTCTTGATCGATAAGATACAGCCAGACAATTTGGGCGAGGAATTACTGAAGGCAGGCGAACTGGAAGCCGGAGAGGAATGGCAGGTCATTGACGATGGTGGTCATTATCCGCAGGATGATTACTCGACGCCAGAAGTAGAAACGGATCTCGAACAGAGTGAGATAGAGAGGAGGGAGAACACGAACTTGAGGATTCTAGAGTGGATGCGTGATGTCAAAGACGAGAGCCGCGAAGGACAAAGCATTCAGCAAGTCGATGTATCAGCAGCAAATTACATGAAAACAGAGGACCCTCTTTTCGGATGGACGGCAACAGACAGGCCACTGGACATTCCTCAGGACAATTCAGACCCGACAACATCGACGGGGACGTCGATAAATATTTTTGTCCGGGGAGTGGGGGTAGGACTTACCCACACCAAAAATTTGATGATAAAGAAGCTCAAGGAAGTGAGAGAAACGAGCGAATTGGAACTGGAGGAAGAAGAGCCAGAGCCTACTATAGGTCGGAATTTCAAAACGAAATTCGAAATACCCAATGAATACTCGGAGAACATCATGATAACAGATAGCGACTTCATCCTGTCAAACAGGACCAGCGCGATCTGCGTCACGGCGGACATGAGTTTCAAATCAAGATTGGAAGCTGACTTCAAAAGAGAGTACCAGAATGTAGAGTTTCTGTTCAGACAGAGACCAGGACTGGGGGGGATGGCAGCGCTTCCACCGTCAGTGACACAAGTCCCGGGCAAATATCTGTGCTTCCTAGTAACGAGGGTCAATGACAGGAACACAATCGATCCCGAACACGTGATATTGGCACTAACAAGATTACGAGACTTCATGATTGAAAGAGGGATAACAGAAGTCTCAATGCCGGTGTATGACCCAAACAGGGGCAAACTGAGCCCGAGGGAATTGTACGCTATCCTACATGTGGTCTTTGCAGAAACTGAGATAATGGTGTATCTTCATAAGAAGTACTACTTGAGCATCGCCTGAGTCGGGTACATGGGGGTATCGAGTCGGGTGTGAGGGAGGAGTCTTGAGTTAGGTACTGGGGTGCGGCGCAGGTAAAGGGATCTTAAAGATATGATTGGCATGACAATTGAATTTTAAAAAAGAGTTAACGGTGCTAAAACATAAAATGAATCTGCATGCTTTTAAGGGAATCCCAATTGAATTGTTTTAAGTGATATGAAAATGATAAGATTTTAACCATACTGGTAAAAGGGGGGTCTCTAGGTTAGGAACATGACATGTCAAGTTTCAATATGCTTTCTGTTTTCAGATCAAGTTTGAAAAACAAAGTTGAAAATCCAACTATACTCGAGCGAGAAACAGAGAGAGAAACCTTGATTGAACTCGCGATAATCGGCACTTACAGCAAGTATTTGCAAGGGAACATTTCGAGAGAATTCTTGAGTAAGGTAATTCTTGAGCTGGTAAGGTAATTCTTGAGCTGGTTAACACATACCTGTATACATCGAAGTCACGAAGAATGGCAGACCGATTATGGAAATCCGTGCCCGCAGCCCTGAAGAAGCCCACTCTTGATGAGCTGTACAGACGCCTGAGGGACTTGGACTACACCCAAATAGACGAGAGAATGGCGGTGATGCTGAATGCCATCCTCCAGTTGGAGGACCAGGGTGAGTGCAGGGAGTCTGCAACGGAGGCTGTCTTGATGATCGGCTACACCACCGAGGGAATATCGAACCAAGAACAGACCAGATGGTTGTCTTGGAATGTGGATGGAGGAGTAAGGGGTTTTGACTTGGCAAGGAATCCTGGCCTGAATAACAATACCGAATATGGCGCAGGGGAATTCCCACTACCGACTAGGCCAACAGTAAGATCCAAAAGCCAGAACTCGAGTAGGGTGCCATCGATGTCACGAACGCAACAGACGACCGAGGCATATCCGGATCTAGGTGTTCTAAAGAAAGAGCTCGAGAAGACGCAGAAGGAAAGGAATAAGGCGAACCTCGATCGGGATCAGGCAAAGCTGGATCGGGAGAAGGTTCAGCTGGAAAGGGACCAGGCGGTCAACGAGCGAGACCAGGCTCTGGGGTTGCTTGAGATACAAAAAGCTGAACATCAACAGGAGTTAAGGGTGCGGGAGAACGCCGCAAATCGTGATCAACTGAGGTCGGAATTGGACAGAATAGAACAACGACAACGCGAGCTTGATGCACAGAAGGGAGCCAGGCCGAAGGAGCGAGTGGTCACCAGCTCGAGGCCAGAGTCACGCATGGAGGTGGATGAAGCCCCCAGAGCAAGAGCACGGTTCAACCTTGACCGCGAGGCCCGAGAACACATGAGTGAAGGGTTGGAAGTCTGGATACCGAATGACGCAACGTCTTCCTTGCGTAGCCTAGAGACGCAACCCATACGCCCACTGATGGATGTGGAGCTGCCGGGATATACCCCAACCTCGACCTCGAGTGACAGTCAGGTGAGCGGCGGCTCATCGCGTCTGAAAGAACTGGGCGAGAGATTGCGACAAAAGAGTCGTGAGAGTTCGGCAAGACCGGAGCTTCCCCCGACGTGGAGGGAACAGCCGGTTAGGAGTGTCGTGATCTCGAGTTATAAGAAGAATACAGAGGGGAGGTACCACAGGCACAATCGGCTGGACTGGAGTGCGGAGCAGAAAGCTAGGAGAGACTGCTTTCACGATGCGGCCTGGGTGCAGTACTTGGCGCCACCGCGGGTACCAGAAGGTGCGGTTCACCTAATCGTAGGGGACAGCCTGGTGCGGGTGTTGACCCGGATCCGATCGCACTGGCAGACGGGAATCTTGAGTTTCGCTGGAGCTGCCACGCCACAGATGTTGGCAACGCTTGACATGCTGGGGATGACCAAAGTATACACGGTGACCCTGATGGTCGGGACCAACGATGTATCAAGGGGTGAAGCGAGGAAAATAACAAGGCTGCACAATAAGGTGAGCTGCCTTCTTGAGGAACTGAGGATTCAGATAGACCCCATCCTGTTGACGATATGTACTGTCCCCTACAACATGATGTTTGATCAGCACGCCTTGGAGATGAACGAGAAGGTGCGGAACCTAAACAAGGTGATAAGAGACATCCACCGGAAGAGTGTGCTCCCTGTCAGACTGTTGGACGTGGCAGAGCGCATGGAGAAAGAGGGATTCCCTGAAGACACCTCCAATGATGGAATCCATTTTGATAGACCAAGGGGAGCAGAGTGGCTAAACGACGTCTTCCAAGAACACATAAACGCGCTAGATGCGGATCTGCTAGAGACAGCCCAATTCACATTAGGACCACCTCCGAACCCACCATTCCTTGCCTCAAGGGCCTTGTCTGGTCGCTTGGGACCGAGAGTTGACACTAGAGACAGTTCAAGGAGCAGCCAGACCAGATTGCAGAGTGCCACGCCAATGGAGTGTGAGGAGGTGACGTCATCAACACCTCCAAGCTCGGCGATATCCTCAGTGGTAGTGGCGGAGAGCAAACGGGAAAAGAAGTCTATGGACACCGCTCGCTTGAGATATCCTGAGAAGGTGAAAGAACTGGATCTAGAGAGTTTGGAATGCAGGCGAGAATTGGCGGAAACCCTGGGGATCGAACGAGTGTCACAGGAGGATTTGAATAGGCATCATTGCGTGGACTGGTTGAAAGCTCATGAGGCGCACTTCTCGAGAGCGAAGTTGATGGAGACCACAGACCTGACTGGAATTCCCACAAAAGCGATCATGGGACCCATTAACTACAGACCTCTCAAGCTGCTGGGGAGTCCTGGACTTATAGCAGAACCTCCCAAGCACCGAACTAGCATTGCCAGGATCAGGTTGGCAACCCCGGCACAGTTAAAGGTGGTAGACAAGCTACTCAATCCGGGAGGAACGGGATTGCCAGATGCCGCTTACGAAGGCTCGAAATTGGCGGAAGATCCCAGGTACGGGAAGCCCTGTGGGAGTACCCAGCTGGCCAAAACCCTGGCAGTTTATGATAGAGCAGATCCAGCTGCTGCGAGAGTAGTCATTGTGGCGGGATCAGATTTCGAAGGAACGTCTCCCAAGTTGTTCTGGCCGGAGACTTTGATATACTCTTTGCCAGGAGCTGAATTAAATCAGATGTTAACTCTGGTGGTGGCAATAAAGTCGGAGATGCCCTGTGAACCTGAGCTGCTATTGTTTGCAGGAATGAATGATCACCTGCACGCGATGGGACTTCTTGAGCAACTAAAGGGCGATGAAATTCCGACATCGAGGAAGATATGGGAAGCCATTCAAGCGTTGTTTGCGGCGATGAATGAAGTGCAAGAGAATGTTGTCTCGAGATTCGGGTCCAAGACGAAGGTGGTGTTTACCACATCCCCTGGATACGCGAATATGCCACCCGCCCTACAGTTCGTGTACGCGGTCTTGATCCTGATAGCAGAAGGGAATGAATGGCGGATTCTAATGGCGGCTCCCAATCGGGAGTTGGAGCCATCGAACCTGAGGCTTCGCAAGTCAGAATTGGCGGCGGCATGGGCGGACATATCTCATGCACTGAGGGGCTTTTATGGACTAGCCGACATCCTGATCGTATTAGACGAGGTGCTCTTGCTAGAGATATCGAACTTTGCCAGGCAACTCAAGTTCAGCCCAGTCATCGGGGACGATCACCCGGCGATAAGCAAATTAACGGCCAGCTTGTGGTTTCGGAGTATGGATGTGAAGATCACAAACTCCACCAGCAAGTCTAGAGGTCCCAGTAACGAGAGAAGAAATGTGGCCGAGACGGAAAAGCAATTAGAATCGATGAAATATCGTTTGACTCAAGAGAATGGCTGGTGGCCATTTTTGACACCAAGGCTGGAGAACGCCACGAATAAGACAAGGGAGGAAGCACCACCCCTCGTGAAACAAGTCTGGAGTTTTCTGGAGAAACAACTGGAGCTGGCCGAAACAAGAGACATGACGGTGGCTAGATTTGTCTCGGCCGCCAATGAAGTGACGATTGGAGGGTTCTGGAGAGAGCACGCCAAAGGCGAATAGAAGACTAGGAGGGATTACGAGATTCTCAAGTTCTTGAGTCCTTGCTGGGAGAAGGAATTCTTGGCAGGAATAATCGGTACCACGGCGACTATCTTTGGAGCCTTCGTGCAGGAGATACTGGGCATGCCCATCAGCCTGCTCTTGGCCCTGTATTTGGTCTACCCCAGATACTTGTTCAACATGGGCCCAGCATACATGTTTAGTCGAGGAGTGGAGACACTTCGAGTTGATGGGTACCTGGCACTAGTACTCTTGACCCATGGGGAATTGGTGTCGTTTCATCGATTAATGGAATATGGAGAGCCTCTGTCCATGGGGAGAGTCCACACGAGCATTGAAACCAGCTCCTACAAGTGTGCCGCAGGGTTGAAGACGTTGCTAGTACAATACCTCATGATGCAAAATCGGCACATGACGGGTGAAGATGAGAATCCAACTTCGAGAGAAGAATGGAAGAAGACGAACAGAGGGATGCCTCTGTTGACGGACCTATGCCTGGCAATGAGGTCGGACCCAATGGGGATAATCCGGGGCCTAGAGGAGGTGGTGACCTGCATTTATGGTCCAGCAGTGACGTACGCGTTCCCGACCCCCTGGTGACCACGTATCGTCACTCTGTAACGCACTTGAGTCTTATCAGTATACTGGATGGGACGGCGTTAAATTGGTGTCAGCAGGAGGTGCTCAGAGGGCGAATGAGCAACACGGTACTCTTTGGAAAGGTGAAAGATGCCGAGCTAATAGTGTACAACTTCAGGGGGCAAATGCAATGTAGAATGGGAGGCAAGCGAGAGGGTCCCATCGAAATGTATCCCAAATTCTGGAACTTGAACCCATTGACGGCAGACGGACGAGAAATCTTGAGAATTCCTGCCTGGAAGGAGTGCTTCGCATTGGTGAAGAGGGAGCTGGAGACCATAATCGAGAAAGAAATCCTCCCAGCCACCATGCCTGAGTTCCCAATAGTCAGGAGGATGACCTTAGGAATGAATAGTCCCTTGGTAGTTCCCTCCATAATGGCGAGGATGACGACGGAGGAAATGCAGAAGGATTTCACTGATGGCTGGGACCCCCTGTTCATCGGCTACACGGCGGCGGTCTACTTCCATACCAGCAAGACGAAGTTAAATTCGTGGACGACGCAAGCGAAAAAGAGTAGAGGTTCGCAGCCCCCAGGATATGAGGTGCGGAAGGTCTTGAGAACTCTAGAGAAGGAGGGACTTGAGAACATGTTACCCATATGGGATGATGGCAGGATGATCGTGATGGAGGGGCACGTCGCATTGGTGGACGACATGAAATTTGCCAAGAGAAAATATAAGGCACCCTATGGCTTGGAACAGGTGGAAATAAGACAGGAGGGAACAGAACTAGATGCAGCAGGTCAACTGCATGTAGCACTGACGGAATAAAAAAAGCTGGATCCTACGACACCATCACCACTGTCAGTGGACACGCCTGGAGACAAGAGGAGTGGACCCGTCGAGGACCGATTTAAGAAAATTCTCGAGAGAAGGAGACATGAGTCAGAAGAAGAGAGTATGGATGAAACTCTCAGTGAAGCCGGTGAAGACATGGAAGTGGGGAATACGCCTGAACCAGGGCCATCAGGGGAGGAGCTCACCACTCAAGAGCTGTTGAAAGACTTGAGCGAGGAGAATTGGGCAGATACGGCCACCCCACCCCTGAATCCGTCCCCCCGGAAGAATCTGGAATTGCCATTGGCAAGTGAAACCTTCAATATGGGGATGATACTCTTGAGCTCGGAGGAAAGGGAAAGGAACACTTTCGAAGGGAACAGGGACATATTCCTGGGATCCCTGAAGGACGATGCTTGGCAGGAGTTCTTGGAAGAATTCAATCAAGAAGTGGGCAGCGAGACGACGCTGGACAAATTCAAGGAGGAACTGTGGGACACAGTCGTAAGATTTGGAGAACCGCTTCTGATAGGAACGGGCCTGGATGAGAAGGCGAGAAAAGAGCTACTGAGCAAGCTGGTAGAGCTGAGGAATTCACGATCGAAGACTAGAGAAGAAAAATGTGAGGACAGCTCTACTCGGAGACAAAAAACTGTAGATAAAATGGTTGATGATATAAAAAGGGATAAGGTTGGGACTAGTAATATGATTAGAAGTACTAATATCCTTAAGGCTCGAGCAGGGGGGAGGCAAGAGTTGGAAGGAGTGGATGGAGAGGTCGAATCAGTGATGGTAGCCACAACACCCTCAAGTAGAGATGTGAAGACTCGCAAGAGGAAGAGAGAAGTGGAAGGATTGGGTAGTCCTTCAGTGGATGCTGTTTCGGAAGGAAACTTGAGAGAGACGGCGCCCATGATTTTTGCTCGATGCAAGACGGCGGCATACAAGAGCAGCTCGGAGCTCAGAAGACCACTTGAAGTAGAGAGGGAAATAGAGGTTTCCACCAGTTCGACATCGGAGGAAGACTTCAAGCCTCAGAAGATAAACGTGAAGAGAGGTTCAACGAACGGACAGACATGGGAAGTAGATGTCGGCAAAGAATGGATCTCGAAGGCACACCAGGCCACGGGCAAGCGAGTGACAAGTGATCCATTGGAGAGGAACAAGACGAGGAACACCTCCCGGACGTGGTGGGTGGCCCTTGAAACATTGAAAGAAATGGAGGACTGCTGGAAGAAGTTGGACAGTGGAGTAGCTCGCAAGCGACGCAATTGGGCCACCCAGCAAAAGGCCGAGGTTAATGAAATAGAAATGGCAACTCATCTGAAGAGGTCCTGGCAGAGTTTGTTGAAGGATCATTTTGAAGAAGCAATGAGGACACCCTCATCAGCACCACCATTAATGGCGAATCCCTTCGTTAGAACTGCAGGACAATTAATGTTCACCTGGAGTCTGGTGGGGATAGAGTTGGAAACGCTGACCTCGTATGACAGGCTGAAGTTGGGAAGCAAGAAGCTAGATGTGTATCAGGCACTGATGCAACACGTAGCCAGGGATAATTCAGGCTTGAGCCTAGCTAGAAGAAAGGACGCCACGTGTTTCTTGAGATGGATAATGTCGATGATGTCTGATAGCACCATCCTGGCATGCCAACAGAGAGCAAGCGTAAGCAAAACCATGGAAAAAAGAGTCTCAACGGTCATCTTGAACGTGTATCAGAGCACAGGAATAGAGAAGGAAGAGGGTTCCAGACTATCCCTAGAGAACCATAGGAAGCTAGACGAGGTACGGAGGTTTTATAATAAGAAGTTCGAAGAAGAACATGATGTTCACCGTAACCTGGCCTCGTCAGAGCAGTACTCGAGGCTCAGCGAGAAGGGGGAATACCAATATGTGTCTGGAGTGATGGGAATGGCCTACAACCCCTTCTTAGACTCGGAAGCTGGAGGCGCCCACAGGAACCATGAGGTAGCGGAGATACTGAAGTTTTGGACAGAAAGAATAATGGAAATAGACGCGGTGGAAAAAGAGGGGCCGAGCCTGGGCCTGAGTCTTGAGAAAACACCAGAGGTGGTGAGCATACCGCGTTCAAACAAGAGAGATGAAGTGAACATGGGCGATGGAAATGGCTTGTTAATCACGAACTTGGGAGTGGTATGGAAGCTATTAAGACCCTCCTGGTGTCCACATCCCCACGCGAGTCTGATCGAGGAAACCACTGAGCGAGTGAGGTTAGCACCAACGGAAGATGAAGATCTGGCCAAATTGAGTGTGCTGCATAAGCTAATTTCACCTCAGATGCAAGAGCCAGGCGAAAAGACGAGTAATCCCGGGTCAGCAAAGAAATTGGAGCCGGGTAGCTGTCTGGATTCGACGTGTGGAAACGGAGAGCACACCTGCGATGGACGGTCATGCGTTAGAATACTGTCATTTCAAAAAGAAGACCTGGTCACTTGGTTCGAAGACATAACAGAAAGGGAGAAAAGTGAAGTGCAAATAGTAGCGGAGTGTTACGCGAGAACCACGGTGAACATAGCGACAGCTCTCGGATTCTTCTCGAGAATGTGTAGTCTGCAGTCACTGGAAAGACTAGAATCTGAACATCATTTAGTGACGGCGTTGAGCGTAGAATCATGGCCCGGGGTGTTGCAGGTGACTCAAAAACACATCCGGAGCTGGAAGGTTGGTCTCGAGGCGGAAATGGGATTTCCCATGAGCGAAGCTTATGGCTTGCCATTGAACGCGAAATCGCTGATAGGGTCAATGATGGCCAACTTGTGCGGAAGCCACTACCCACTGCACATGGTGATGGTGGAAGCATCCAGCCAGAGAGTACTGGTGGACAATGCCTTCTCAGTGCCCAAGTGCGTGAGGTTGGCTCGGATATCGCATCACTCGCACAAGTTGTTGAGAAAAATCAGAGGGACAGTACCAAAAGAATTGAGAGATGACTTGAGTGAAATCTGGGGAGAAGAACTTTTGAAGTTGGAGAGAGAGAACACAAGCGATCACGAGAGACAAAACGTGATCGCAAAACCTGTGGGAAGTGCTCCAAACCTGGAAGATAACGACACGATGCATGAGAAAATGATGGAGCTTGAGCCTCTCTTGGAAGCCTCGGGGGAGCGTAACCTCAGGAGCATTGAAATCACCCATGGAGAATGCCCATGCCACTGTTTAGCGCAAACGGTGTGGTATCCAGATCACAAGAACCTTTGCCTGGTGTGGGATATGGAAGAAATCCGGTCGATCGGACTACCGGATCACCGACAGAAGGTGACGATTTTGGTAGTGAGTACGATGTTGGCTCTGAGATGGATAGAAGAGAATATAACGAAGTATCGGGAAGCGGGGACGCCAACGGCTGAGTCAATATACGCGATAGACTACAGTAGGAGACTCGAGTTGTTTGAGACTGCGTGCAAGGTATTCGCCATACCAACGGAAGTCAGACATGTCTGGAGCCGTTTGAGGTACTTCCCATGGTTTCGGGCGACGCTGACGTCCTGGTTGTACATGACAACGAAAGATCACATGAGAAAACATCGAAAAGAGTATCGACAGTTCCAGGCCGAGATTGGGCCGGAAGCTTTCGAGAGACCCCTGTTAACCCATCGTAATGCAATCACGACAGGATGGAAGAGAGTGGGTAAAATGTCTAGAGACAATACCAAGGCGAGGGAATCGATACTAGAGGAGGACCTGGCGAAGAACGTGAGCTTGAGCCTGCACAACTCCTTTTGTTTGAACCGGGAATCTAGGGTGAAGGCACTACCCAACCAAGCAAAGAGGTTGCAAGAGCAAAGAGAATGGATGCGATCCTACGAGCAGCTGAAGGCTTGGGAGGAGATTGTGATTAGCTCCGATGATGAAGAGGAACTGTTGAGACAGTTTGCCGTATCTAGTACTTCAGGGTGCAGTACCTCCAAGGCGAAGAGTGCGAGATGAGCAGGTGGCTCGAATGGATCTTGAGTCTTGAGAGGGAAAGGGGGGCTTGAGCGTGGATCCGGGTGAAACTTGGATTCACGAAAAAGAAGTTTTAACAAAGCAAATTTTGTTATTAATATACTATATTTATTATATAAATCAAAATGCTGCATGACAATTTCCTGATTGAATAGGACAAAAGAAATTTTAAATGATTGGCTTGGAAAGCAAGAAATTAAAGGTGCAGGTGTGTGCAGATTTTGATTGCTGTTTAGCGATAGTGTGAAAATTTTACATGGCTGTGAATTTTGGGGTGTAGATAAGCTTAAGTCTGCTGCAAACTTCTGTAAATGACCACTGGCACTGTATCTTGAGTAACACTCGGTTTTCTGGGACTCACTGGCAGAAGACAGCACGCGATGAGGACATCGATCTCGAGTCCGGGGAGTATGTGCCAGTCGGTCATATTCGGAAGTTTGACCTTGAGAGAAGCAAAAAACACTTGATTTTGGAGTGAAATTTAATTTTTCAAAATTTCGAATGGAACCTGTCATGCACGATTTTCTCGCGATAACTGAAAATCAGAAAAGAGAAGTCAGAACGATCGAGTGACAATCGCGGGAAAGTTGCTAGAAAAATCAGTGGGAAATTGCTATTCGCAATTTCAGTAGCAATAATAATCGAGAGTAGAGCTGTCCCATCTGAAACAGAGACGAGCGCATTCTCACGAACTGGATTGTTGTGACTGGAGTACTATTATTAACTGGACCAGAGTGAACCTTAGGTGGAAAGGTGGACAGCTAGAGTGTCCCAATGGTTCACGAGAACTCACAGTCTAGAGTAAAAAACTTGTTTTGTTATTGAAACTGACTAACATTAAACTCATCTTAGTTACTTTATTGATTCTTGAGTTGCTTACCGACTTATTTACTTCCTGGTTCTTGAGAGTGCTACAATGTGAGTACTAATTTAAATTTCTAGAGTGTGTTTTATGATCGTTATGTTGAGGTAAGGCGAGTTTTAGGTTGATCCATCTGAAATGGATCAAAGTTCCACTGTCTAATAAAAAGTAACTTAACGGATTGTTCCAACCCGGTTTTTAACAGCGTTCATGTATTTTGGGTATCTAGAGACCTGAGTATGGGGACGTTATTAATTCTAGAGTGGGGGGATATTTTAGTAGTAGCCTTTAAGCTGTAACGGGTGTGACATTCGACCAGAATGGCCAAAATGCAGTCTCTGCAGAATTCGGTATTTTAGCAGCAAGCCTTCCGAATTGGCGATTTAGAACGGATAAGGACGTTATTTGAACGATTGGCCAAACGGTGAAGGCTAGAAGATTCTGGAATTCTAAATTTTAAATTTTCGAAGTGATGACGTAACATTTCTGAGAAATGTTAAAACGGCCATTTTGGCTAAAATAGCAGAAAGAAACAGAACAACTTTATCTGCGATTACGAACAGTACGAAAATCGAGACTAAAAAACAACAACGAACTACCGAACAGCAGAGGACGTTCCGAGTTGCAACTATTGTGCTGTTACAATAGTTGCGAGGCCGTTGCGAACAACGGTGAAGGGTAAAAACCAGCCCTCCCAGTTAGCGTGAACCTGAGGTTAAGGAGCTTGATTCGCCGGATTCAAGAATCCGGAAGGGTCTCGGGACGGGAACTTTTATGAACTTGTATTGAATTTTAGCATCCTGTCATGTCCTGACTTGAATTTAACTGATATTTTGATTAGTTTTGACAAGGATGAGGTGCTAGAAGTAGGGGGGGGAAGGGTTGATCCATCTTCGATGGAGATGATGATTTTTATCTACTGAACAAAAACAATAGTAATAAAATAAGTAGTAGCCCTGTTTTTAGGAGTGACCTCGTGGTCTGGAGATACTGAGACCCAGCCATGAGCTCACTATTTTTGCATGTAATCTAGTTAATTTGAGCGTTCTGGTCGAAGCCGAAGAATAGTAACGTTTTTGTCGACCCGATGTTAGAAAAGACCACCGAAAAGTACTGGCTTGGTAGAGACGGTGAAAAACATGCGAAGCTTTGTTTAGACGCTAGCCAGTCGTCTTAAGACTTAGTTTTGTTATCCGTCGATATGTATCTTCCGGGCGAATGTTACATGTATGTTTTTATGGCGCTCCTGGGTGTTATTCTTTCATAACATCATGACCGGCGGAACCGTTAACGAGCACTCCGCGCCGAGCGGATGCTCACATTAACGCCCTTAATAGGCCTAAACAGCCGGGGCGGAAGGGTAGTTCGGAACGCGGAAGCCTTCCGGATTACCGTGAATAGTTTTTTAACCTAGTTAAGACCGAAAATTCACGAACCAGGAAGGGTGGGGGGAATCGCGAACCCCTCGTCCCCTGAGTGGTTTGTGACCAAAAACACTTAAAGATATAAGCAAAACCAAACAAAAAGTAGTATAGTACCCAAGAAAAACAAAAAACATAAAAAATAACCTAAAAAACCAAAAACAGCAAAAAAAGTACAAAAATCAGTAGAAATCATCCCCCCAGAAAAGATGTGATCCGACCCTCCCGTTTTATGTTGATAGATATATTGTTGTTACAGGCATTTATATCGGTCAGGATCGTTACGATCAGTTTTGTAGCCCGTTTGTGAGGCTTGTACTGTAATAAGTAGAACCGGTTAACTTTAGTTCGGAAGTGGTTGGAACTAGTTTGGTACCAAAAACCAAATTTTCCCAATTTTTGATAGTAAGAAACACTAAAAATTTAGAAAATTTTTTGAAATTTTTGAGGTAGGACAGTAAAAATAGTTGTTCGGACAACGTCCACTAGTGAATCTACAAGTCTTAAAATCCGCTACCCGAAAGCCTTCCGGGTTGCAGAGAAATCGAACATAACGTGTTTGATTTGGTGGATTCATCAATCCGGAGGGGTCCAGGTAGCATAGTTTTTCGCAAATTTTTTCTACAATAGCGTTTTAGATCGGGTCTTTTGCATTGAACTAGAAGAGTATAGGCCTTCTGAGCTCAGATCAATAGTTTTTAGGTCGAAAGGACCAGATTTGCGGAAAAAGTTAGGCGGAACCTATAAGAGAGAAAATTTTTGAGTTCGGAAAAAAGACGTTTTGGTTAATAACTTTGGAACTACTGATCATATCGAGTTGATCTTGGTACCAATAGATCAGAAATTAGCTGAGCTTACTAATAGGATCAGAAATTTTTCAGAAAAGCGAGCGAGAAAATTTTTTGAGATTGTTTTTAGCAAATTACACGAATCCGGAGGGGTACACCCTTCACGTTTTATAAATTTTTCTGAAAAACCCTTATACCCCTACCAAAAGTTGATAGCGATTGAACTAAGTAATTTAGGACAGTTCCAGACAAAAAGGGAGGGCTGAAGGCACAAGACAACCATAATAGAGTCGAAATTAGGCAAGTAATAAGACCCTTCACCGTTAGTGTGAATTGTCAAATAAGTGCCTTAACTTCAATCCGGAGGGGTCTAGGAAAGGACCCTATACCCTTCCCAGTTAATTCAAACAGCATAAAAGCTACGCAGAACGTATCCGGAGGGGTACAAGCTGAAATTAAGAAAACTACAAAAAGCTACTTTGACAGAGCTAAGGGCTCCCAATCCGGAGGGGTCGAAATTTTTCAAAGTCGGAGGGGTCCGAATCCGGAGGGGTCTACTTTCCACAAAACCGGAGGGGTCCGAATCCGGAGGGGTCTTATAGTTGCTAATTCCGAGGGGTCCCAATCCGGAGGGGTCCATATTCTGACAGTCCGGAAGGGTCCTATTTGCGCCAATCCGGAGGGGTATTATTTTATTAAGGACTTAGGTAAACGAAAGAAAGACTAAAAAGCGAAAGGTATTAGGTTATTAATACGCAGGCTAGGTATCAGTGACTGCACTGGTAACTTGCCTCTCAAAAAGAACCAGACTAATACAAAACAGGTCCGAACTCGGATATTCGCGACACTAAGTCTAAATTAAAAAGAGCGTGACTCATTGGTGTGGATTGAAACATAATACGTTTTTGGGAAAAGTGACTGCCCTGAGGATTTTAGTAGGTCTAGCTCGGGCAGTCCGAAGGCAGATAGGTAACACAGTACTCGGTGGGTGCAATAGACGCCCACTTGAGAAAATTACTGCCTTCAAAGTTTTGTCTGTTTGGTGCAGCACCAAGCAGGGAAAGCTTTTTCTTTAAAAGACAGGTTCGACTATTGTACTGCGACCGACTAAGAGTACAAGACACATACGTTTTTTTTATATATACATTCATATTGTGTCAATATATATTTTTTTTGTTTTTGATTTTAAATCAACCTAAACTGTGCTTGATTGGGTGGTGACTACACTATCTTTTAAATTGACTGATAACATCATATTGTGCTAGTTTCCAGATCTTTGGACCGATAATCGGCTAGTGCGAATAAATTTTATACAAACTGTACTCTGACAACATACAGGGATTCGTGGTCACTATTTAATAGAATCTGGTGAAATTTATTGTGTTGTGTCATTATTATTGTTAATAAAACTATAAGGTCTCTGGCAATTGAGTCAAGAGTAGGCATAGGAAAGTGACAAATAAAGAATGAGTTTAGACAAGTCAAGGATACCAAAACGAGGTAATAGCTCTAGGAAATTCATACCTGAAAAGCAAAGAAAAACGATGACCGATCCTTTTGTGGATTGGATCAAGCGAACCCGGTCCGATAAAGAGGGGACGGTTTCAGGCAGAATGGTTGAAACGAGAAGTCAAAAGACCTCAGAAGAGCGAAGAGAACTGTTAGAAGTGGAGGTCAATACGGACCATACCATGAACGACAACCAGGGAGTAAATGGACTGGAAGGGAGAGGCAGAAGGCTGGCGAGTGAATCTACTCCGGTAGAACAAGGCCATGATTTTGCCACTTCCACCGGGACATTGGATCGAGAGGAGATGTCGGAACTGTCCGACATCTCAACTGAAGTAACGACAACTAGAAGATCTCCGACAGACAACACTATGATGGCAAGCGGAACTGGAAAACAAACAACCTCATCATCGTTCTCAGAAAGAATGAAGAACACCTTCGGAAACATCTTTCCATTCAGCATGGGAGGAGGAGCAGGAAACGATGGTGAGTCCCAGGAGGAAGAGGATGAAGAGGAGCAAGGGGACTTTGGATCTCAAGTCAGCCTCAATAGTTCGATCCAGGAGAGGGAGAGTGAGGCACACGTCGGAAGAGAGACTGTAACCATGGATAAATTTGGTGTAGTGACAACGATAAGCAAAGAGGCAAACACACCGGGCCAGTCCAAGGACTTCGCGATTAGAACAAGTTCAGAGCCACAAACTGGAGAGAGTAGAACCAGAGGGCTTGGCAACGCGTTAGCGGATCCTGAAATAGATAATGATAAAACGTCAAGACAGAGAGTCAAGGCCCGGATCTCGACAAGCACGAAGTTACCTGGGACCGACAGAGTTACACCACCACTAGTGACGCCACTCATGGATAACGGGGCAGCACTAGAGGAAGCCTTAAACAACATAGTGGGCAGTTTAGGAGAACAAAATGAACAGATGTCGATAAGGATGAGTGAACTGGAAAGAGCAGTTCACATTGAAAGAGAAAGTCTGCGGGAAGAAATAAACCGCAACAGACAAGAAGTTGGCAGAAGCGAAAAACGCTTGAAAGAAAGAACGGACGAACATATGACGAGGAACTTGTCACGAATGACAAGAGAGGCGGAACAGAGGGAGTTACGCTTAAGAGCCGACATGGAGAAGTTAAGAATTCAGCAAGAGCAGTCTCTTGGGTCTCTTGACACAAAGATAGATGCGATGATGGAGAGGCGAACTCAGGCTATCATGGATAGGTTGGACGGGCTACTAAGCAGCAAAAGTGGACCAAAAGGAGGAGAACCGTTTTCGGCAGGCCCCAGCAGGGAACCGAAGCTGAACTTCAATGAACATCAAAAGAGGAAGATGTATGGATCCACTAGAGGCAGAGGCAGTTCATCAGGCTATGCCACAAGGGGTAATACAGCATGGGGCCCGAACAGTAGAGCGAGTTCAACGGGGAACAGACAAACCTCGAACGAACGACCAACGCAAAGCACACATGCGACTGGGAGAAGCGATTCTGGCAACATGGGGCATACAAGCCCGAGGAGGAGTCACATGGGCCAAGCGGGAAACGCTCATGGTGATTCGGATTGCAGGGATGCACCGCACACAGAGCCTTCGACAAGGTGTGAGGACACTCAGGCGGGACACTCAAGGGATGCTACGGCAATGGCCACAGCATTTGAACCCCTGAATAGGTCTTTGGAGACATTCCTGACGCGGTTATCTAGAACCAATGAACGCAGTGAAAAGTCCAGAAGAGTCTTTAAGAAGCCAAGATGCTACAAGAACGAATCTGATGGTTGTATTGATACCTGGATAGAGGTAATGAAGCTGCATTTCGAGGAAGAGGACTTGTCGGAGAGACAGGAATGCAGCGCGCTCACCAGCAACTTAGAAGGGACAGCCCTGAACTGTGTCATGGCTAAGAAACAGTATCAACGTGACACTGCTGAGAAAATCTTCGAAATCTTGTTAAACCGTTTCGGATCAGGGGTGCAGGGGCACCAGGCGATGATGCGCTTCGAGAAACGGAGGCAACGAGAAGATGAAACAATAGACAAGTTTCTCGATGCTTTGGAAATGCTGAGAAGACGCAGCCAACCGGATGAGTCAAACCGAAGGATGAACCTGGCCGTAGCCTCAAAATTCATCGATGGTGTGAAAAATGATGAACTTCGTACGATGCTAGCAACGCATTACACACCACTATCAACTAATGCGCCAACACCGGAGGAGTTGAGGCTCAAATCAAAAGAGTATCTATTGTTGAAACCTCCTTCGAGATCTGGATATTACAAGAACAATTATGGCAATTTTAACAACGGACCAGCAAACCAAGGGAACAATTGGTACAAACCGAGGGACGATATGGACAAGAGACGCTCTTGTGCCAATTGTAGTTCAACAGACCATCACGTGTCAGCATGTCCAGCTTACAAACAAGGCATGAAAGCAATAGGCTTTAGCCTCGAGGACGAAGATGCGTCAGAGTTGGACCATGAGGATTTCATGAGAGGAGTAATTGCGAAATTCGGCCCGAGGTGTTTCTTTTGCAACTTGGAAGGTCATTTTAAATCAGATTGTCCGCAATTCTGGGATGCAGTGGCAGACATCAAGCATCCAAGGCATGAAGAAGCTCTGTCAGGAGTGAAAGCAAGCAAGGCTCGACTTCTGAGCGAAGCAGAGGCACGCAGGAAGGACAAACCTCAAGAGCTGGCGGCAAAGAAAATGCAAGCGGTAACAGAAGAAGCACGTGAACCGGAACCAGCGACTGCGACCGATGACTTCAAGATCGATTATAAGGCAGCCGCAAAGGATGCTCTTAATAGAGTACAGCAGGAATTGGTGACGAAAGAGATCGAACAAAAAGTGAAACTTGTACTGGAAAATAAAAAGCTTCAGGAGCAACTGAATACCTTCGAGGCAACAGAGTTCGAGGAGACGAAAACACCAAGCAGTTTAGATATGAAACTTAAAGTGATCTCCGGTAAGAGGTTCGGCATGGCGCCGCAAGGAAAGAAGATACAGTCGATAATCTCAGTGGCTGGACACCAGGTAATAAGAAATTTGAGTGAACCATCAGAGTTCACTTTAATGCATTTGGACACATATGCAGATTATCTGAGGCAGGTGGAGCCACGCACTGAGTCGAGAGCTGTGCGAGCACTACTAACGACGGGTGGCCCTCGCATGAAGAAACTTCATGAACGCTACTTGGAGGTCTATGGGCCGTATCAAATAATGCTGAACGTGGATGGAATCAGCATCTACACCAGGACTTACATAACAACAGATGATGACCAAATGGGGCAGATCTATTTGGGTGAAGAGGAACTCAAAGTCCGCAGGATAGGCCATGACGCCATGATGGAACAAGACGCGGTACATATTGGATATGAAGCAGATGTGACAGCACACCTGCTTGACACCAACGGAACAAAAATCGGAGTCACAGGGCTTCTGGACACAGGCGCGGTGGTGAGTGTGATGCCGATAAAGACCTGGGAAAGAATGGGCTTCACGCGGGAAGATCTGATTCCTACGAATCTCCGACTAGCCGCTGCAAATCGAGGAGCTATCCACGTAGCCGGAAGAACACCGGTGACGGTCCTTCACATGGGAGGACGGAACCTTTGGATGAGCTTCCTGGTGGTAGAGAATCTGGACGATGCCGACGAATTCATCTTGGGCAGAGATTTTGTCAGGAATTTTGACGTGATGATTGACTTGAACAACGGTCTAATACGGATTAGAAACCCGGACCGAAAGTATGTTAAGAGACCAGTTAATAGGATAATAACAGATGAAAATAAGGTACCAGTTTTTTTGGATAGAAAAGTAAAGTTACAACCAGGACAAGCTGTAGTAGCGATTTTTAGAATGAGAAATTTAAATTCGTTAAGTGATAGTAAACAGGTTTGCTTAGTACCGAATCCAAATAGTCAGAGTTCGGTGATTTTAGGCCGGAGCTTCTCGGTAACGCGAAACGGACTGTGTGTCAGTGTGTTGTTGAACACACTGGACACCACGGTTTCAATCCAGCGTGGAAAGAAGCTTGGTTACGCATTGCCGATGAGGACCGACTATGAGGAGACAGAAAACTCGAAGAAATATAGTGTGAAAGACTGTCCTTATCATGCAAATAAAGATAAAATCTTAAAGAGAATTAATGAATTAAAATCTATTCATAAATTGTTTTCAATGAAATCCGAAACGGACGACGGCTTATCAAGCTGCTCGAATTTTCCGGAACGCCCCTCGTCATATGAATTAGATTCTGACAAACCGGTTTTGCCAGAAATAGAACATTTAAAAGGAAAAATAGGTGAGGGAGATTTTGAAAAATTGCGGGACCTCCTAAATCGGAACGCCGAGGTATTTTCAAAACATAAGGCGGACATCGGTTGCTGTAATTTCGTCGAACACGAAATCGAACTAGAAGAGGGCGCCGTTCCCCATAGGGAAGGCGCAAGGCGAATGACGCCACATAAATCGGAAGCGTGCCGAGCGGAAATAGAAATGTTGCTTGAATACGACATGATAGAACCCTCGAAATCACCATGGGTTTGCGGAGTAGTAATGGCGAAAAAGAAAGGGGGGCAGCTTAGATTTTGTTGCGACTTTCGTTACTTGAACGCGGTAACGATTAAAGATGCGTACCCGATACCGCGAATAGACGAGAGCCTATCCAAACTTGGTGATGCAAAGTTCTTCACCACATTGGACTTGGGTTCTGCCTTCTGGCAGGTTCCTCTGCGAAAGAAGGACAGGGAGAAAACCGGATTCGCGTGCGAATTGGGGTTGTACCAGTGGAAGAGGATGCCCTTCGGCTTGTGCAATGCAACAGCAACCTTTCAAAGGCTGATGGCTCAGGCTTTGACAGGAGTGACCAAAAAGTACGGGAATCTCTTGATGTGCTACGTGGATGACGTAGTCATAGCGACACCAACCCTGGAGGATCACATTGATCGACTCGATGAGGTCATCGGATGTATGAAAAGAGCAGGCTTGAAATGCAAACCATCGAAATGTGAAATCCTTAGGGATTCGATCAAGTACCTGGGAAGAATGGTGGGCCGGCATGATGTGAGGCCAGATCCAGAAGCAGTAGAGGCTGTGCTGACATGGAAAGCTCCTAGAACGGACACACAGCTCATGAGCTTCCTAGGGTTTGCCAATTACTACCGAGAATTCATAAAAGGATACGCGGACAAGGTGTACCCGATGCAGAAGCTGATGCGCAACAAAGGGAAAAAGTTCGAATGGAACGATGAGGCACAAGTTGCTTTCGAGAACATAAAGCGGGAACTGTGCGAAGCGCCAGTGCTGGGCATGCCTACAGAAAAGGGCATGTATGTTCTTGACACAGACGCATCGGTGGTGGCCATCTCAGGAATATTGCATCAAGAGCAAGAATGGAACGGAAGAACAGTCCTCCGTCACATTGCATACGGCAGCAAAGTCTTGAGTGACACAGAGATGAAATATGGCGCACCAAAAGCAGAAATGTTTGCAGTAGTTACCTTCGTGGAGAAGTACCGTGCATACTTGGGGAGCGCTCCTTTCAAGTTACGCGTGGACAACAGAGCGTTATCCTGGTTGAAGACCTACTCGATGGATCAGAGTTATATTGGTAGATGGATAGTAAGACTGGATGGCTACCATATGATAATCGAACACAGGTTGCGTGATAAACATCAGAATGCTGACAGTCTCAGCAAGAAAACTGAATTCTATGAAAGATTGGAGCAGAAGCAGGCCAATCAGGCGGAAGTAAAGGAGGGATTCTCGTTTCTGGACAAAGAAACTTATGAAGCGCTTCCCTTAACGAGATGGTTGGATAAGTCTGGACATCCAATTCCAGGGCATCCTGAGTTACCTGTAGAGAAAGCAGCTGAGATAAAGATCCTGTCAAGGGAGGACCCGGTCCCATTGGATCTGTTGCTGCGCTCGAACCTGGTCCAGCAGGAACTCTCTCGCATGAATATAAACAGCCTCTCATTATTGGATAAAACGGTGCAAGTCACACCACAAGTAATGCGGATGCTGGGTGGATTGTTAGAAAGAGAAGTGACCAGAGATGACCCCGAGTGGACAGCAGCAGTGGCATCGCTAACAGTCAGTGAGAAAGTGAAGATCATGCCGTCCAGACAACAACACGAAGAGAACAAGAGGGATTGTAGGACAATAGTTCAGCAACTAGTATCCTCAATACCCCAAGAGATTTTAACCAGTACTTCTTACGGACAGAAAGGACGGGAGAGCGGCAAGCAAAAGAAAACTGTCACCTTTGTAGACCGGGATAAAGAGGGTGGAGTTGTAAAACAAAATCTGCTGCAAGACTATTTGTCCGGGGAGAAGGTTGAGGAGAAAAACCAGCGATCACAAGATCAACACCCGGGACAAGTGAATTGGTCCGGGGAGTCCGAGATAGACGAGAAAATACCTGATGAGAAACAGGACCTAGAGAACAAGGTTTTGTCCGGGGAGTTCAGATGGATGCGAAGGAAATACGGACATGATCTGGAGGAGCGTGCAGTCTCCAGCACAACACCTTCGACGGATGATGAATCCCGAAACTCAGGAATGGACACCTATTCCGACAGGAATTCGACTTCGGGATCCGAACTGTCAGAACTGGCGATACACACGCTACTAGTGGAAACTCGGGCGAGAGACCTGGACAGAGAGGTGTACCAGGATCCTGACAGTGATCGCTACCTAATACCAAGCGAAAGAGTCTTTGACAACGCAGCGGATGACTTAGAAACGATAGCGGTATCGAAACGTTCGATAAGCCTGTTGCCGCAGAAAGAGGTAGTCAGGACTGATCTTCAGCCGTTTCAGCAAGAAACACAACCGTTGGCGAAGATTTGGTGCGTTAAGATGGAAGAAGACACACATCAGCCCAACGAGCTGAACAGTCAGATGAGAGTCATGAAGACGTACTTGAAGGCGAGATACAGACTCTCGGACCTTCTAAGGGCGCAGAGAAATGATCGCATGACAAGCAACCTAAAAAGGTGGATAGAAAACGGTGCACCTGACAAAGGTGATCTGGAAGAAGACAGCTATAGGATCCTGAGACAATACTTCATGCAGAAGGAGGGGAGATTATATCTGAACAAGGACGGGATCGTGGCTTGCAGGAGAAGAGAAGAAGACAAGGTCTTATACAAATATAACGCGATAGTGTTGCCGCAACTCTATCAGACAGAACTATTATTCAGGTCGCATGATCAGATGGGCCATCAAGGGATCGACAAAGTGTATCAGAGGATCCTGAAGCGCTTTGAGTGGCCTGGGATGAAAAAGGCATGCGAGAAATGGGTGACAGCATGTCTGTCATGCCAACAGGTCAAGGATCCTAGGAAGTTGCGATTTCCTTTACAATCAATTGAGTCGTCTGAATTCAACGAGGTGGTGCAGATAGATCACCAGAAGATATGCATGACAGACAGCGGTTACAACCAAGTCTTGGTCATGATAGATCACTTCACGAAGTATGCAGAGGCCGTGCCCTGCATAACTGCCTCGGCGGAAGAGACATGCGACCACCTGATCAATACGTGGATAGCAAGACATGGTTGTCCAATGACGTTTCAATCGGACAATGGAACGGCTTTCGTAGGCGAGCTTACGAAAGAGCTTATGAGACGGTCACAAGTCGCTCAGGCTCACTCCACGACATACCACCCTCAGACGAATGGCTTAGTGGAAAGACAGAATAGGACGTTAGTGTCGATGCTGAGAGTATATTGTTCCAGGTACATGACCGATTGGGACAGATACCTTCCACAGGTGATGGGAGCTTATAATAGCACGCAACACTCCACCACTGGAGTCAGTCCACATATGATGCTGACGGGACACGAGAAGTCTTTACCCTTGACATTCTTCTACCCAGAGTATGAGGGAAAGAAAACATCCCCACAGTTCTACGTGAGGGATGTGATCAGACGCCAACAGGAGTTGAACGACTTGTGTAGACGAAACACTCAGCAGGCACAGGCAAGGCAGAGGAAAAGATTCGACAAGAAAGCGGCTGGTGCAAAGGCTTACTCGGTGGGAGACTACGTATGGGTATTTCAGAAACGTTATACCACCGAAAGGGACAAAAAAGCTTCTGAAGAAGTGGAGGGGACCCTTCATGATTACAGAGGTGCACCAAGAGGGACGCTTTTATAGACTGAGTACTGGCCGAGCCGCACACTACGAGAACATCAAGCCACACAATCCATCGACAGAAGACTGGTGTATACCTGCAGACATGGAAGAAGGGGATTATCTAATGATGGATCCTGCTTGTGAGATCAATGAAAAAGGCACCAGGGAGAAGAACGATGGAAACGAAGTCGTAGAGGAAGGCATGGATACACCATTGGACCTGGATCCCAACGAACAGATCGAAGCAGACGATGAAACCTTGCCCTACGCAGATGAAGATTGGCAGGAATCCGAACAGACAGAGGTTCCCAAGAACATGGAACCAGATCTTCCGTTCACGATGCAGACTCGTCAGAAAGACGGGACGAGACTAAGAAAGAAATACAATCCTTACGGTGACGACTTTGTAGTGGATAGGATAGATCTAAAGAAAATAGTGGAGGAAGTAGTGGGTTTAGAGGAAATAACCGTGTCACAAGACATTGACATAGTCGATGATCACAACGATGAGTGGGTTGACGACTGGTCGAAACCCGAGGTGGAGTTCGACGATGAGCAACAGCAGTCAAATGAACAAGACCTGACGAACCTGTGTGTCTTAGAGTGGCTGAACGACATGACATCAGACCCTAAAAAGACCAGCGTTACGATTCAAGACGTAGATCGCGAAAGCGCTAAATACATTAAGACCGAACGAGATGATCCTTCCTGGGCTGCCCAGGAAGGACAACTTCTCATTCCAGCTTCTAATCTTGAATTAATACCCGGTATGCGATCGACGGGGACGCCGATGGATATTTTTGTCCGGGGAGTGGGGGTAGGACTTACCCACACTGAAAACTTGATAATAAAAAAATTGAGAATAGCAAGAGAAACAGGAAACTTAGAAGCAGAAACAGGTGAAGAACCTAAGAAACCTGACATAGGCAGGGTAGTTGAGTCATATTTTAACTTACCAAATGAATATTCAAGTAACATAGTACTAACAGATAGTAATTTCATACTCACAAACAGAACATGTGCGATAGCAATCACCGCAGACATGAGTTTTAGGACGGCGCTAGCGGCAGATTTTAAGAGGGAATATAAAAACGTGGAATTCCTTTGGAAGCAAAGACCAGGGATAGGGGGCGTAGCAGCCTTACCCCCGGCGGTGTCGCAAATACCCGGAAAGTACTTATGCTTCCTGGTAACGAGGGCGACAGAGAAGCAACACGTGGACCCAGAAAATCTAGTCTTGTCTTTGACGAGGCTGAGGGACTTCCTTGTGGAAATGGACGTGAAGGAGCTTTCGCTTCCAGTGTACGATCCAAATAGAGGAAGACTGCATCTTCGGGAATTGTACGCGCTTGTACACGTGACATTCTCTGATACGAACATACAAGTATATCTACATAAGAAATATTACTTAAGTATAGGCTGAGTGATGTGCGAGAGGGTGTTAGGCCAAAGACTAAGTTGTGTGTAATATGTGAGAGGTGCGTTATGTTATGTTATGTGTTAGGTTATTAAGATCATGGGTAAGTAGGGGTTAGTGACCATGAACAACTAAATGACGATCTTGGGAATAGATCCAAAGTTTGGACTGTCCAATCTTAGGTCGAATTCCAAAATTTTAGAAACCAATTGATTTTAATAAATTTTAGGATAAATATCTTTTTATCTGAACTGTCTTTAAGCAAATTTTAACGATGTATGTTAAGGTGAAATTGACAGGTGTGACATTCGTGATTTCTTTTCTAGATCCTGATTGATCATTTAATTGCTCACTTGAGTCAAAACTTGAAATCGAAATCAAATCAAACTTGGAAAGAACAGTATGGACAATTTCAACCTGGATGAATTGATGGACCTGGCAGAGGCATATGTAGGACCGATGGTAGATGCGATCTATCGTCGGCTGATCGAACGAGACTTCGCTCTGGAGGACCCAGAGGTGGTCATGTTGCTGACCGCCCTGATTAACATCTTGGGGCACGACAACCGTGGGGACCGCCCCACGGAAGTCCTGTTGATGGCAGCATATGGAGAAAGAGGAGTACTAGACCGCCCGAACATGAGAGTGATGAGGTGGAGAAACGGGGCTCTCTCAGGGAGTGACTTGGCGAATGAGCCTGGGTTGGGAAGTTCTAGGACTTACCAACCAGGTGAGATGCCAATGCCCTCCAAGCCCAAACCTGGGCTGACGAGAATGCATCAGGAGATGAACAGCGAGGCGACCTCGTCTGGTTCACCACTGAGAGCAGCTGTGCCACCAAAAGGGGCGAAAGTAACACAGAAAGTTCAGACGAACCAAACCATACAAGATCTGGACGAGATGAACGATCAGTTGAGAAGTACGAAGAAGGAGTTAAACGATATGACGAAGATCAAGCTGGTGGGGAGGACGACAGGGCATCGACAGGAGGAACATCCAGCCTGGATTTCAATATCTTCAGTGATCTTGAGAATAATGCAGACACGTTGGAAACGACTGAGCCAGCGGATGAAGGCATCTCGACACTGGAACCTCCGTCAGCCTTTGAGGAGATGAAACGGAATTTGCCGGAGAGCAGCTCTCCTGGCAATACAAGAAATAACGATCAGAGAATCCTTATGGAATCACCTCGGAGGAGAAGAATAGAGGCTTCAGCCAGAGTACCTTTCTTGGGAACGCTGCCCGAAGAAGAATGGGAAGTACACCACCGAGACCACGAGAGTAGGACGGGGTGTAAGCTGGACAAAGTGGCGTTCATGGAAGAAGTCTGGACTGTGATTCAGAGCTATGGGACCCAGTCCATTCTCAAAACAGTTCTCAATCAACCCTTAATGAGGGAAGTACTTGACAAGCTTGATGAGTGTGAAGGGAGACTGAGTGAGTTATTGATCGACTCAGCCACTGATGAGAGTGAAGCGAATTCTCCCATCAAGATGACACCGCAGGACAATGAAGGAGAGGTGGTGTATCTGTCGAGAACCAGGAGAGGGACGATACGATCGAAAATGGTGATTGATAAAATCAACGCGATGAAAATGAAGTTAGGTAGCAGAGTGATACCGAGGAGGATTGGAAAGACGAAAGTAGATTCGGAAATATCAGTGAAAGCTGGCAACTCAGCGAAAAGAAAACGAGTCGAGGGAGTCATGGATTTGGGGCAAGGTGATTATCAATTGTCTGGCACAGATAAAATATTAAATGATATAGCGATGGTGCCACCCATTCTCATGGCGGGAATAAAGTCAACTGGCTATAAATCCAAAAGGAGTGACCGCACTCTGACTGGAGCGACTTTAGAAATGGAAATACTCAGTCAATGTGGAGAGAGTAAAATGAGGGATTTCAAGCCATCTCCCATGAATCATGGAAAGGGAAGTGTTGCAGGACAACTAACACCAGTGGAGTACAACAGACTAACAGTGTCGGAGACAGTGTCGATAGATGAACCCACCGGTGGATACATGGAGATGTGGGAATACCGGAACTCGGCTAGAGGGTATGTAGTGGCCCTGGAAGACGAAAAAGCCATGGAGGGTTATCTGGAAATGATGTTGCAAGGCACCACCCTCAAGCAGAAGGCGTATGGAACTTTGGCGTCGTCTGACGTAGAGGCGGATACGATCGAGCAGTTAGTGAGCCTTCCATGGAAAGCAGTAGTATTGAGGTATTTCGAAGAAGAAATGAGGACTACGCCAAGAATACATGCTCTCGTGGCAGTACCTTACGTAAGGACAGAATTACAACTCAGGCTCGCCTGGTGCATGATGGGACTGACTCGCGAAGAATATGATTCGGAAGAAAGGAAGAGATCAAAGGAGGAAAAAGTTTTCCTTATGACGAATCTGAGGGATCTGATAGTCCAGGAGGGAGCAGCAGTAGCGTGTGCAAAGCGGAGAGACGCTCTCTGTTTCATTCGATTCCTGATAGAGCAGATCTCAGTACCTGCATTAAGCACTTGTGTTAGAATGTTGAAGGAAGGCGATGAGCGAACGAAAGCCATGTTCTTACTAGCAATGCTGGATATGCAGCAAAGTAAACCGATGAGGGTGAACATGAAAGAACCTGAAGAATTGGAACCCATGAAAAAGATAGACGAGATCAGGAGATTCTCAAACAAGGAGTTGAGGCTCACTAAAGAATCTATGGGAGCATTGCCGAAATCCAGTGAATACTGTGGACCGATCAAGAAGAAGTCATATAGCTATGTATCCGGGATCATAGGGATAGCGTACAATCCTTTCCTGAGTGAAGACATACGTGATTGCTTCTTTGATTATGAGCAGGCGGTGTTACTAAGATTCTGGACGTCCAGAATTGTGACGACTAAGAGCGTTAACAATCCACAGGCCAAATTGGGATTGGTCTTGGAAGAAGAGGTGACTGCACCTTCAGTACCAAAATCCGACAGGAGAGTGGAGTTTGGGTTGGGATTCTCAGATGAAGTACTGAGAACGAGCTTGATGGCAGTGTGGGAATTGATGAGGCCATCATGGTGTCCTAGTCCCAACGCTGACTCAATATTACGTGCGACACAAGACGTACAGAGGGAACTGAGTGCAGACTGTAACCTGCGTGACCTTAACATCATATATAATGTGATGATAACAGCCTCTAAGTGCAACGGAGAAGATAAAGTGGAGTTGCCTGGCTGGGGACCAGAAGACTGGGTGAAACCTGGTAGCTGTCTGGCGGAAGTATGTGGACTGGAGGGTCATGTTTGTGGAAGTTTAGACTGTGTGAAAACCCTGGAGAAGCAACATAAGCAATTGACAGTATTGTTTGGAAATGTAGTGATGAAAGCAAGAACGGAAACGGAACTGATAGCAGATTGCCATGGAGGAACTGATGTGAATCTAGTGACTGCACTAGGATTCTACAGCATGTTTGGTTCTTTAGAGTCACTATTGAATCTAGAACAGAAACATGAGATGGTCACAGCCATCAGCGTAGAAGTATTCCCAGGAGTTCTGCAGACTGAGCAGAAATACATAGGAAAATGGAGGGAGGCAATTGAAACAGAAATGAACATCAGACACAGCGAAACTTATTGTAGACCAGCAGGAGCACGATATTTGGTGGGTTCAACGTTGGCTCCAATGTGCAAGAGCAGATATCCTGTACATTTCGTAGCTGTGGACGTGAAGAGTACAAGAACGATCGTGGATCAAGCTTTCTCAGTGCCAAAGTGCGTGAGATTGGCGAGAATGTCTGAAAAGTCTTACGAGTTACTATGTAAGATGTTCTCAGCAGTTCCAGAGAGAACCAAAGAGGAGTTGGAGTCAATACTGGGAAAGAAGTTCATGGGATATGTGAGCGGGAACTTCAGTGACTTTGAAAAACAGAAACAGAGAGGATCAACTGTCACAGATTACAATGCAGTAGATGAGAATGATGAAATCCACCGAGTGATGATGGAAGTGGAACCATTGCTGGAAGCTTCAGGAAAACGCAATTGGAGGAGCATCATGTTGACACATGATGAGTTTCCTTGCCACTGCTTGTTGCAGACTTGGTGGTATCCCAAGCGTAGTAATCTGGTGTTGATCTGGGACTCTGGAGAGCTGCTCTCCATGGGTTTACCAGATTCATCACAGCCCATAACAATAGTGATAGTGGGAGTTATGATGGCGATACGATGGCTGGAAGCTCATGTGAGAGAAAACAATAGACAGGAGGCACCGACGAGAGAACAATTGCAGAAATTGGATTGTCTAAAAGATTTAGATCTTTTTGAGACAATGTGTAAAGTTCTGAATATTCCGATGGAAGTGAAGAAGATATGGGCAAGAAAACGATTGATGCCATGGTTCAGAGCTAACATGACTGCATGGTTGTACGAGTATGCGAAAAAGCATATGTCGAAACATGGCAGAGTGTACAGTGAATATCAGCTGGACATTGGGGCAGGAGCTTCAAGCGAGCTTTCGTGACCCATCGGAATGCAGTGAGCACCGCTGTGAAGAGAATTTCCAGGACGAGCGAGCGTAGTGGAAATGAGAAGGCAGAGATGCTGAAAGAAGATTTCGAGAGAAACGTGACGTTGTGTCTCCACAACAGCTTCTGTAGAAACAGAGAATCAAACGTGGATCCCCTACCTTGCTGTAAACAGAGGGTGGAAGAGCAGAAGTGTTGGAGGACGGCTTCCAACAGCGTCAGGATAGTCAATGACGTGCTACAAGACACGGAAACCGAGAGTGCGGAGTCAGTGTCACAGGAGGAGGAAATGGAGCATTGACGAATGGTCGAGAAAACAAGAGGCAGCAAGAAAGAAAATTAGAAGAATTTAGAAGTTTTAGAACTTCTAAACGACGAAAAAAGAAGAAAACAAAGGGATGATGAAGAAAAGTTAAAACTCAGAATTGTTTTATGTGTGTGAAAAACTCAAGTGAGAAACCAAGCAACCAAGTTGTAATTGAAAACTGAAACATTTAAGTTGAGTTTGGAAATTGTTGCATTTAAAAATTTGCATTTTGGTTTTAGTTGAAGTGGCTTTAGAGACACTCACTTATTATTTATTTAGAAAGGCTTGAGGGAAGAGTATATTTAAATATTCCAGCCTGCATGATTGTTTTTAATCACTTAGGAAGACTGATAACTTTGTGGTGACATGAAAAACTTGAGTAACTTCTTGAGGAGGGAGGTTGTTGCATTGTTCTTTCTAACCACGAGGTCTCTTGGTTTTAATATTCAGGACAATAAACAAGCAAGATTTCCGAAGGGAAGGAGCATAGTAGGATAATTTTAGCTTGTTGGTTGGCAGGACTGTCCTGCAAGCCAACACCTTTTAAATCTAGGAGAAAAAGTTTCAATCGGGATATTGACACTGGAAGTCAGAAAATATGTTTTATCTTAAGTCATATCCTCAATGTGCAGATTAATGAAAGAATTTGAAGGCTATAGTGATGTAGTATGATGCCATTTATATTCTGCAGTGAGTCGATGTGACGTAGGTAAAAGTAATTTCGTGCATTTTGTAAATTCTGTTCGATGACACTGTAACCATTTAGAATATTGCGCGATTCAATGAGGACATTGACCGGACTGTCCGGGGAGTATGTGACATTCGACCAGAATGGCCAAAATGCAGTCTCTGCAGAATTCGGTATTTTAGCAGCAAGCCTTCCGAATTGGCGATTTAGAACGGATAAGGACGTTATTTGAACGATTGGCCAAACGGTGAAGGCTAGAAGATTCTGGAATTCTAAATTTTAAATTTTCGAAGTGATGACGTAACATTTCTGAGAAATGTTAAAACGGCCATTTTGGCTAAAATAGCAGAAAGAAACAGAACAACTTTATCTGCGATTACGAACAGTACGAAAATCGAGACTAAAAAACAACAACGAACTACCGAACAGCAGAGGACGTTCCGAGTTGCAACTATTGTGCTGTTACAATAGTTGCGAGGCCGTTGCGAACAACGGTGAAGGGTAAAAACCAGCCCTCCGAGTTAGCGTGAACCTGAGGTTAAGGAGCTTGATTCGCCGGATTCAAGAATCCGGAAGGGTCTCGGGACGGGAACTTTTATGAACTTGTATTGAATTTTAGCATCCTGTCATGTCCTGACTTGAATTTAACTGATATTTTGATTAGTTTTGACAAGGATGAGGTGCTAGAAGTAGGGGGGGGGAAGGGTTGATCCATCTTCGATGGAGATGATGATTTTTATCTACTGAACAAAAACAATAGTAATATAATAAGTAGTAGCCCTGTTTTTAGGAGTGACCTCGTGGTCTGGGGATACTGAGACCCAGCCATGAGCTCACTATTTTTGCATGTAATCTAGTTAATTTGAGCGTTCTGGTCGAAGCCGAAGAATAGTAACGTTTTTGTCGACCCGATGTTAGAAAAGACCACCGAAAAGTACTGGCTTGGTAGAGACGGTGAAAAACATGCGAAGCTTTGTTTAGACGCTAGCCAGTCGTCTTAAGACTTAGTTTTGTTATCCGTCGATATGTATCTTCCGGGCGAATGTTACAGGGTCGTAGTCTCATGTCACAAGCGAACCGAATTGGCTCCGACTGATTTGAGGTACAAAAACACAAGAGATAGTGTCCCTGACTCTTGAGCCAATGGTTATAGGGCCTATTTTTCTTGAGCCTCATGTGTGACTGCAGTAGACGAATGTTACATTATAAGGCATATTTTTCTTAAGCCTCATATGTGACCGAAGTAGGCGACTGTTACAACCACCTAAAGAACTGGCTATGGTAGAGACGGTGAAAAGCATGTAGAGCTCTGTTTAGACGCTGGCCAGTCGTTTTATAGCTTAGCTCTATTTTCCGTCGATATGTACTTCCGGGCGAATGTTACACCCTTCCGTGTTCGTCAAAATGAACGATAAAGACCACTAATTCGTTAAAACCGTTAATCTTACCACTCAGATATCACAATAAAATTTCGAATTCTGACTTTGCATTTTCGTCCATTCTGGTCGAATGTCACAAGTTGCCGAGTGCAAGTCCTCTGTAATTGTCTGGATTTTACTTTGGACCTGGTTGAAATTTGAGTTTGACAATTTTTTCGCGTGTTTTAGGTATTTTTAGACCTGACCATGGGGGCGTTCTTATTTCTAGAGTAGGGGGGGGGGGGGGGGGGGGTTGGTAGTAGCCTTCAAGCTGTAACACGGTTTGTAGTCTCATGACGCAAGTGAACCGAATTGGCTCCGACCGTTTGAGGTAGAAAAACACAGGAGATAGTGTCCCTGACTCTTGATCCAATGGTTATAGGGCCTATTTTTCTTAGCCTCACATGTGACTTAAGTAGGCGACTGTTACAACACGTTGGACCTGGTTGCAATTTGAGTTCTGACCGTTTTTTTAGTTCTGATAATATGTAAGTTTTCTTTTAAAATCTGATTATATTTGACTATCAAGGAAAAGGTTAAAATTTGTTTTCTACCTGAGTTTCCTAATTACTCTTCCTTTCAGGTTAATGAGCGTGTGTTTTCATCTTCTGCACTGATCCAGTTAAAATCTGAAGAGATACGAATGTCAAGATACTCAAGGCCGGCAAACAGTTCTCTTTTCGTTAGAAATGTGCATCGCGATGTTCGCGTGGATGAATTGCGTATTGTTTTTGAGCGATATGGTGCAGTGAAAGATGTTTATATACCTTTAGATTTTCACACCCGTCAGCCACGTGGGTTTGCTTATATACAATATGATGATTGGAGAGATGCCCAAGAGGCTGTAGTGGAGCTAGATAGATGTAGAGTAAGAGGAGCTGAACTAGATGTTCAATTTGCTGAAGGTGACCGGAAAACACCCGGTGAAATGCGGAACAAAGGCGACTCTAGAACAGGTTCTAGATCTCCCAGCCATAGTCGAGGAAGGGAACGCCAAAAATCCAGGCATAGGTCGCGATCGAATGAAATAACTCGTAGAGAATACCACCAACCGTCTCGCAAATTTCATGGAGAAGAAAAGCGTTTGAATTCCAGATCGAATCACGGAGAATATCGCCCAGACAGTAGCTCCAGACGTCGCATGAGTAGAAGCAGGAGCAAAAAAAGGAACAGATCGCCTCACTCGCCGTTTATTTATCGCCACAGGTGATAATTCTGGAGTGCAATTGATAAAAGCGCAATAACATGTGGTATCCTACATTAGGCATATAATTCACACACGTCTTACATCTCCGTTTTAAATTGAATAATCTCTACCTATCTTTTTAAAATGAAACTCATTTAGTTTCCTCGTTTTAGGTTACTTATCTTTTGATTCTTATGATTTGTTATTGTTCTTTCTTGAAATCTGTTGAATTTGATGAATAGATACAATTTGAATTTGAAATTCGTGTTGTTCTTTTGTGTTCTATTGAATCTTTGTAGCTTCTATTTAGAATCGAGCACAAGCTAGTTGTTTTTTTTTCGACTTAAGTTACGCTAAACTTCTTGGGTTAACAACTTGTTTAACAGAATCACTTGAATCAAGTGGTATATTGGTTCACAATGAATTCAAATTTCGGCATATTGTTTTTTAGTCACCATATTATTATTATCAAAGTTGAATTTATACTTTTTTTTTGGTTTAACAACTTGTTTAACAGAATCACTTGAATCAATTGGTATCTTGGTTGACAATGAATTCAAATTTCAAATCCGACAGGATCTGAACGAAGACGCCTGGGACGCCAAAGGTCCTTGATTCGAATCTGACAGGACTTTTTTTAAATAGGAAATGGCGCCTGTTTTTTTAGTTTGTTTGCCTTATTAAATCAAAAGAGTATTCAGTCCTATTGTTCGATAGAAAATGAATGTCTTTACGCTTGCGATAAGCAAGCATTATCAAAGCGGAATATACACTGTTTTGCGTTAACAATTTGTTTAACAGAATCTTTTGAATCAATTGGTATCTTGGTTCACACGACTTCAAATTTCGTATCTGACAGCGCCAGACACAATCTTACAGGAGGTAACGAATACGCCTGGGACGCCAAAGGTCCTTGTTTCCTATCTGACAGGACCTGTTTTTTTTTAAACGGGAAATAGTCCGTTTCAAAAAAATAGCTTGTCTGCTTATGTTTTCTCTTCTTAGTCGCCAAATTGTAGACTTTAAAAAAAAAGTTTTTCTTAACTGATGGTTGCTTTTAAGGTTCTGATTTACATTTGCTGTTTGTCATTTTACTAAACTTGACTTCAAATATTTTGTTTTTTCTTTTTTTTTGTTTTTATTATTAATTTGAATTTTTTTTTTTTTTTTTTGGGTGGACATTCTAGTCAATCTTGAAATCAATGTAATGACTCTCGACGTTGGAAACTTGATCGATTTAAACAGAAGAATAAACTTTGCGAACTATCTGAGCATCGTAATCAATATCGACATCCTCTGTTTGACAAAAACATGGTTAACAGACGATATACCAGATGAAGTGATCTTCCTAAAAAACTACACAATTCGCCGAAATGACAGAGTGAGCAACAACTACAAGACAAAACACGATGGAGTGCTCATAGCGGTCAAGAACACAACGCACGCAAAACTTAAACTCGAAAATGAATTTGAAGCCATCAAGATAGAACAAGAAGCACTATCATTATATTCTGTAGTCTCTACAATCCATCAAAGGCAAGCCATTACATATGGAAAAACCAAGACTTGTTGAAAATAATTGACTGCCTTAACGAAAAGACAGAGCAGGGTTACTGCAATGCAATAGTCATCACTGGTAATTCTAATTTCGATTGTGCTAATTGGAAAGGCCTCAAATCAAACGACAAATGCGAAAACGATGTATTGGAAAGTTTATGGGAGTTAAAATTTAGAGAGATGCCAGTGCAAAAAGCAGCTCGACCTTTTCAATGCAACAAATCCAAACTCAATTATCAAGACAAAGCAAATGACGAGGTCAACAAATCCTATAGCTCGGATCATTAAGAATACATCGTATCCTTATAATGCGAAACCAATGTAACATAGAGCCAGTGAGACTAAAGTATTCGTTTAGTGAAGTAGACTAGCAAAAGCTAAAGATTTGCATTGCTGAAAATTCATTTCAATCATACTGCTACAGCAACGCCGAAGAACTATTGAGACAGTGGGGAAAATGGCTTGAGAGTATTTTAATTGATAATGTGCCCAAGCCTACATCTCACAGATCAAAATTACCTCTGTGGGTAAAGAGCAAGACTTAACTTCTTATAAAAAAAATTCGACGCTCAAGCGACACCAAGAAAGTTCGAACCTGGCAAAACCAGGAACACTCAAGAAAATAGGTTAAAAAATTGAAACCCTTCTGGACGATTAAACGGAATTCGAAAAAAAAATCTTGCAACTAAGGAAATTCCGTCTTCCCAAAATATTTGATATCAACAAACAGTGCTAGCAAATTTTCAGAATTACAGAATTAAATAGAACGCAAATGAATTCAAAACCTGTGTTATAATAAAATAACAATAGACGAGACATAATAGAACAAAGCCTCGAAAAACCAGATGCGAACAAGGTGCGTGGTCCAGTTGTCGAAGTTGCTCCTAATTATCTCAAAGTTGCTCTATCAAAAGGTTTTTTACCAACATATTGGAAAACCCGTGAAGTTGTGCCGATCTTCAGAGATGATGACAAAGGTGATATAGAGCAATATAGACCAATCAGCTTACTCTGCAACATCTCAAAATTCTTTAAAAAATGTAACATTCGTCGAATTATACGATATAGTTAGTAACAATTTACGCTACTCGCAAATGCTATAATTCGTTATCAATTTTACAAGCATTACGACGAAACCGAGAACGAACTATTCGTGTTCTACTTAGATTTCCAGAAAGCTATCAATATTGTAGCTTCAGCTACTCATCATTAAAGTACAAAGAGTCGCAATCGGCCGAAACTTTTGAAAATATTTGAACTAGCTGTCCAACAAAAGCCAATATCTAAAAGAAGTGACATCTGCTCCGAAACCACCGAAGTCACAAGTGGTGTACCCCCGGGAACGCTACTTGGACATCCACTGTGGAACAGTGTGTTCCGTTTGGCTACGGTGAACACTGTCAAGTTGTAACTGAGCTGGCAAACTTTCAAGTCTACGTCGATGAAATGGAAAAATAATGCAAAGACAAAAAATTGAACTAATTGAGAACAAAAAATAAATACTACCTATCGAAAATGAAGCTAATTAACATAAAGTTATGCTGAATGGCAAAAACTCGATATGAAGAGCGAACAGAAGAACTTGGGTGATAATGTCACACAAACTCCTTTAAAAGGCGAATTGTGAAAAGCGATGCACCAAATCTTGAAAAACGTACTTTTTCCCGAACCGCAACTTATTTGCCAAGTTGCTTGAATACAAAAACCAAAGTGTAAACGTGCTATATTCTACCGGTGATAAGCTACGACTCCCAAGTTTGGGCTGCAAACAGTACAGAAATAAAAGAGCTGGAATTTTTTCAACACAAAGCTACCCTTTGGATCTTTAGGAGCACAAATTACAAGTCCAGACTGGAAAAGCTGAAAATCTTACTTATTTATTTTGAAATGCATGAGCTCTTTCTATTGCTCTCTTTGCCAAAGTGAAATATTAAAATTGATCTACCAATAAGGGCAAGAACAGAAATAACCTTTGCGTTTAACTAGACAATAAAAGTGTATAGTTCTACCAAAAGCACGCACGAAAAAAGCAGACAAAAACTTTGACTAACATCCAGCAATCTTATGAATATAATCTCAAAGCATAACGAAAAGCAAATTCAGAAAATCTCTTTAATGTTTTCCTGGTATTACTTGACCAAAGGCTAATCAGATGCCAAAATAAATCTCATTAGTGTTTTTTTTTGTCTTAGTGATAGCCGTCATTTTTATACTCCGCAGAGGAATTCAAAATAAAATGATAAATACTGATCCATACGTAGAACAGAAAATTTTCAGTTAAATTCTTTCAATTAAGTCCTGGCCAAGATTGCGCAAATCTTTTTCCAGCTTGAATTTTAATCCCTTCGCTTACCACACAAAACAGTGGAGTGCTTATAGCTCTCAAGAACATAACGTACGAAAAACTTAAACTCGAAAACGATTTTGTAGCTATGAAGATCAAACAAGAAGAGCTATCAATAATAATCTGCTGTCTCTACAATCCATCAAAGACAAACCAGTGCAGATGGAAAGACCACGAATTGTTAAAGTTAATCAACTGCCTTAACGAAAAGGCAAAACACGATTACTCCAATGCAAAAGTTATCATTGGTGATGTTAGTTTCGATTGTTCCAATCGAAGGTCTCATATCAAACGAAAAATACGGAAATCATCTATTAGAAAAACTATCAGGGATAAATTTTACGGAGGTCCCGGAGAAAATATGGAAAAGGCAGCTCGATATTTTACAACAAATCCAAACATGATTAACAATACAAAGAACAAAGCGAGTTCAGTATTTCATATGGCTCGGATCAAGCAGTCATCGTATCCTTACAATGCGAAACCATTTGTAAAACAAAGCAATTGAGACAAAAGAATGCGTTTACTAAAGTAGACTGGCAACAGCTAATGAACTGCATAATAGAAAATCCATTTCAACCATAGTGCTACAATGAAGAACCATTGAGACAGTGCTTTAAACCCACAACTCAGAGTCATACCCATATGTTACAGATCAAAATTGCCTTCATGGGTAAAATGCAAGATAAGGCAAGGAACCATTCAAAAACCATTTGACTCTTCCGCGGATTGGCCATGTACACTTCTAGATACTTTGAAAAAACTCGTAACAAACTCTGCTTATGATCCTAAAAGTTTCCGTGGAGTTTCAGTTGAAGACTTAACCGTTGTCGAGAAAATTGTGCAAAGGAACAGCTTTATACACGATTTTGATATCCAATGAATATGCTGGAGAACTAGCTCGACGAAGTATTGGAAGATTTGATAAAACAGTCAAGCTTCTGAGGTTCAACAATCATATCATTCATACAAATGATATAGATAGTTTCTTCAAGTGTTTCCGGTGTCCTAGTTGTGACACTTTCTTCAATAAATCCGACAATTTTAACAAATATATTCTGAGATACAAGGATAAAGTGAGGCATATTTACCCAAAGAACGTGTATGAGGTTCGAGAAACCTTGTTTGAAAAGCTAGAAGAATTTAGTCTTCCAGTTTCTGAAGAAAACAAACTTTTTAATAATCTAGTAATTTTCGATTTTGAGTCGGTTTGTCTTCCTACAGAGGTACTAAAAGAAACACCAACTACAACCTGGATTGGAAAGCCTTTCCAATTTACGTCTCTATTTCGTCGAATCTGATTGATGAACCCATCTTTTTATACAACAAGGATCCACAGAACTTGGTAATCGACTTTGTAAGCAACCTCGAACTATTGGCTGAAAAAAGTAAGCTGGAGATGAGAACGAAATTTCAAGATATGAAAGATTGAAAAAGATCTTTGATCAGCTAAACGAACGAGGTAAAAATTGATCAAATAACAAATTTGAGTACGAAGACGAAGGCATTGAAGATTGGGAAGAAGCAGATATGTCAACGCAATTCTTGCGAATTCAGAAAAATCAACTCATTGATTTGGAGCAACATCTGGAGAGATATGTAAATACTTTACCTGTTTTTGGATTTAACAGCGGTAGATATGACTTGAATTTGGTCCAGTCCTACTTAATCCCCTATTTGATTCGCGATAAAGAACAAGAAACATCAGTCATCATAAAAGCGTACAATTTCTTCACATACTGAAATTTCTGGGTGTAGCAACAACTCTGGCCTCCTTTCTCAAAGCCTATAAATCTAGCAAAACGAACGGATTTTTTCCCAATGAGTGGTTTGATAACCCATACAAACTTGATTTTGCCGAATGGCCATCGTATGAAGCTTTCTTCAGTAAACTTAGAAAGAATAATCCTCTAGACAAAGACTTTAAGGACCATGAGAAGCTGAGAAAGAGCGCGCTTGACGAACAAAAAGAGCTGAAAAAGCCTCAAGTCAAGACTGTGCCCCCATCTGGTTTGGATAAATACAATTACTTACGAGAGAATTGGAAGAAAAACGGAATGACAGTGTTCAAAGACTTTTTCCAGTGGTACAATAACAAGGATGTAGTTCAACCCTGGAAAAAATGCAAAAAATAATCCAGTTTTTTTAAAACAAGGGGATAGATATATTAAAACTTGGATGTAAACTTCCATATCTAGCAAACATATGTCCACACAAATCTACAAATTACAAGTTTTATCCATTTTGCGAAAGTGATAAAGATTTGTGTGACAAATTTCGAAGATATGACCGGTGGACCTTCGATTTTTTTCACTCGAAAAGCTGTAGTTGATGAGACATTCATCAGAAAATCATCAAGTATATATAAATCGATCGTAGGAGTTGATGCAGGCCAGCTTTACCCTTTCTCAATGTGTCAAAATATGCCAACAGGACTGTACACGAGATGGGAGTTTGTCCTGATATGCAAAAATTCAAGGCTAGACATACTCGAACTCTCAACTCTAAGAATATGGTCATGTCTTTCTACCAGGAACAGTGACCAGAATGTTAAATTGAGAGCTTTTTCACATCTGGAAAACAGAAGAAAATTGACTGTTTTAATGTGATGTTTATTGTGATCACTGTAAAACAGTGTTCGAAGCAATAGGATGTTACTACCACTTCTGTTCTTGTCAAGAAGCTCGTCCCTCCTAAACAGATCAGGATATACGAGGTAATTAGAAGAAAGAGATGGATGATATGAGACGGGAATAAATGAAAGAGAAAGGTTACTAAGTTGAAGAATTGTAGGAGTGTGAGTGGTGGGAAAGTTTCAAAACCAAAGCAAGATCAAAGTTCATGTCAGAACCCATTTTCCTTAAAAAACCTCTATCTGCAGACTCTCTTCTAGCAAAAATAAAAGATTGGCTATATTCAATGCGATTTATTTGTATCAGATGAACTGAAATCAAAATTAGCCAAATTTCCTCCAATTTTCAAAAATACTGAGGTTGGAAGAAACGATATTGGAAACTACATGAAGAATTATGCAACCAAGAATAAAAAGTAAAAACATCCTGAGAGAATGCTGATATCTGGTTTCAAGCTAGAAAAAGGAACAGTTATAACTCATATCTTCAACTTTTATATGGAACTTGGGTTGCAGTGCACCATAATTTACCGTTTTGTCCAATATTCTCCTCAGAAAGGCTTTAAAATTTTCGTTCAGTCAGTGGTTGATGCTAGAAGAGAAGGAGATAAAAACCCTTTGTCAGGAGTGGTAGCAGAAACTATGAAGCTTTTAGGCAATTCCTCCTGGATATCAGATCATGGATAGATCCAGCATACAATTACGACTTGTATGAGGTGGAGTTATTGAAATCAACCTTTGAACACAGAGAACCCATCATTGTTGGTTTTTTCATAATGCAGTATGCAAAACTGAGAATGTTGGAACACCACTATAACTTCCGGGACAAGAGAGAACCCATCATTGTTGGTTTTTTCATAATGCAGTATGCAAAACTGAGAATGTTGGAACACCACTATAACTTCTTGGACAAGTTCTGTGATGTAAACAATTTCAATTTGTTTAAGATGGATACAGACTCTATTTACTTAGATATTGCTGAGGAAAACATTTATGACTGTCCAACTAGAATAAAGAGGTATTTGGGAAAAATTAAATAGAATGTGACACTGCAGAGACTCTTTCAAGGCGGATGCAAAATCTAATTTCTTCCCTCGAACGTGTTGCAGCATCCATAAAAACATGATAAACGAGATCTGGAGCGGTACTTTTCAAAGAGGAATTTAGATAGTAAGAAATGCTATGTTTGTGTAGCATGACAAGTCAGACAACTTTTATGACAACAAGTCAGATAAGTTACATTTTAGCAGCAAAGGATTAAACAAACGAGTTCAAGAAGATTCTGGAGATGGGCCTATGGCAAATTATAGGAGACTTTTCGATGAAGCAGTTAATCCTATATCTACTAACAGAGGACTCAGAAATATAAATTATATGGTTGCTACACATGAACACACAAAGAAAGGACTTAGTTATTTTTATCCAAAAAGTCAAGTTCAAGATGATGGAGTTCATACAAAACCATTGAACTTACAAGAACTGATGCAATGTAATAATTTTAGAACAAGTGAATCAATGTATTAGTAATTTTTGTAAGATGCTGTATTTTATTAGTGTTTAATTGTCAAACTGTGGTAAATTTCAATTACGATGCAGTGATTTAATATTTTCTTAATAATTTAACTTTTTTTCTCTCAAAAAGTTGACTTCTTTTCGAAGTTTCAGTATGTTTTCCATAGGTTAAGGTAGAAGAAGCACTGTTTAAAAAAAGATCATCTAATAAAACAGTTAATAGGTCGAGTTATACCAAATCTTATCGTGTTTTGAAGTTTTTTTTTAAACATTTTCAATTTTTTTATTGATAAAAATCAAGTTTTTGCCTAAAAACTCTTACCACTGACTTACCATAAACCAAAAAACTAATTACATGACCTTCATTACTCAACCTACTCGTAATTAATCAAGGGTATTTACCAATTAGATAACGCGCGCCAAAATGTTTGCGAAAAAACTAGACATTTCCACGCAAAATCCCAAAAAATTTCGTTTTTCTTACCATTCTCTTACCATCACCATGAAACATTACCAATCCTCAATCCGATTCCCTATCCTAATACATTGTAGACTCTATCCGATGTTAATACATAGCTGGGAGACCGGTTGCGCTATTCCTTATCTTAAAACATGGGGGTCTCCCATCACAACCCCCCCCCCCCCCCCATCAGCTCCAACATCTACTTCTCACGTCCAAGCTCTGCAATTCTAATTAAGTTTTGCGATGGCTTTTCAACAAAAATTCGACCACTATTTTCATCGGTAAAGATAGGATGAGTCTCTTGCTCATAAGAATTGTCAAATGTCTTCAGTATTTCGGGTCTGTTGAAAATGTTGAGACTTGAATAGAGTAATGCCTTGGGAATCTCTATTAGCTGGGTATTTTTTTCAAAAACATCAGATTTTCTTTTTGTTGGCTTTCGTTTCTTTGGTTTAGATGGCCGGCTGATCTAAAAAAATACCCTTTTTTCTTTTTTATTTAGCGGAAGATTCTTCACCAGTTTGTTATTTTTTTGCTGCCCACGTGTCGATTGACTGCTCTTTTCTTGCTCGTCCTTCCTTTCACTCTATCCATAACTTCTGGCGAAATGTTAGCAGCAATTTTTTTGCCAATTGGTTTAAAGGCTGTTGCTGATGATAGCAACCGTCAGTAACGAAGTTTTTCAAATAAGAAAGAATTTTGGATCTCATCATTGATTTGCTAATGGTAGCCATTGCAGAGCAGCATGTCGATTGATGCAATAAGTGCTTGATCGTTTAGCTGGAGTTTCGGGTTGGTGAGAGGAATTGAGGAATATTTTTGAATTGAAGTGAAATTTCAGTCACTCAATACAATGATTTTGGGATGGGGAGAGAAATTGAAGATTTTTTGGTTGAAATGAAATTTTAATCACTGTTCTAAAGACTTCAGAACTTTCAACACCACCATCTTTTTACTGTTTTTTGTCGAAGTTCTGGGTCGATTTTTTGTCCCCAAATATATCTGGTTCAACAAGGGTTAATCTGGTTTTGCAATGTTTGAATTCCTGATTTATAATCAAATGTTCCGGAATTGCCGAATCTTGTAACAATAAAAAATGGTTTTCGGAAGGCGATTGGTTCTTTGGAAACTTGTTGTGAAGTCTACAGAGGAACGAACTGACAGATGTTTCAGTGTTTTGAGATCAAAAACTCATAGATCAAAGGTAATTATCATCAATTTTGGCGATATCCAATAATCTTTTCAGTATAAACCGACTTCATTCAAAGATTTATCAGCACCTGACTGATATTACAAGTTTCCTCGGGTGGAATCACATTTTGCTTTTTTTTATGTTTTACATTGACTGATAATCTCAATGATGGTCGTTTTTTGTTGCTGGGTTCAAACTGATGAGAGTTGGTTTTTTCAGTAAGATCGGGTTTATTCAAAGAGATTGATTTGGGAAGGTTAAATGATTGTTGCGGGTTTTCTGAATGAACAGTTCGCTGACGTTAGAAACACCTTGTGAAAGAATTATAACAAACTTTAGCTGACGTGAGAAACACCATGTGGAGGAATTATAACAAATTTTGAGTTTGAGACTCCATTAACTGATAAGATAGCTCAATGCTGCGGACAAACAATTTTAAGTAGATCTATTGAGTTTTTTGTAATCAGACTTCCACGTCTTTCTGCTAATGAGTTTGGTTTTGAAATGATACGTTCAATTTCTACTCTGTTTTTCAGTTTGTTTTCTCCTCACTCCTGGCTTATCTCTGACGGCGGATTTTTGCTATTTCTGACAGGAAAAAACTTAATTGAACTGTCACAACATTGGACTTTTTCTTTTTATTTTTTTTCCTTTTGATTTTTCTCATATAGACTTGTGAACTCGTCCCTAAAACTAGTTGTTTTTGTTAGAGATCTGGGAAATAAAAAATGGTAAAATCAAAAATTGAACCGTAGCGAAGGACGTCAAGTGTTCGCATTAAAAGATCAACCATTAAATGACCAAAATGTTCTGATGTGCTTCCTTTAAGCTTTCAGTCATAAATTTTGACAAGTGTAGCCCTTCACCATTTACAGAAATTTCGTTGACATCTCTTGAAGAATGATTTTAGAATGGTGAGAAAATTGAAGCATTTTTTGGTTGAAATGGAATTTCAATCACTGTTCCACAGACTTCAGAACTGTCAACACCACCACCCCTTTTTACTAGTTTTTGTCTAATTTTTGGGTCGATTTCTTTGGTTTCTGATATACCGGGCTCAACAAGGGTTTTTCTGTTTTTGCAATGTTTTAGTTCTTGATTTGTAATCAAATGTTCCGAAATTGCCAATTGGTATTCTGAAGGTGATTTATTTTTTGGAAACTTGAAGACTATAGTGGAATGAACTGACAGATATACCAGTGTTTTGAGATCACAAAATCAAAACTTATTAAATAATCATAAGTTTTGGCTATATCAAATAATATTTCAGTATAAACCGCCTTCACTCAATTTTTAATCAACACATGACTGACGTTAGAAACTTGCTCGGGTGGAATCAAGTTTTGCTTTTTTTCATTTTGTTTTGTATCTGACTGACACTATCAATGATAGGTTGTTTTTTGCTGGTTTCAAAGTGACAAAATTTGGTTTTTTCAGTAAGATCGTGTTTATTTAAAAAGATTGATTTGAGAAGGTTACATGACTGTTGCAGGTATTCTTGAATGAACAGTTTGCTGATAGATTGTGAAGGAATTTGAACAAATGTTTGAGACTCCACATACTGATGAGATAGCTCAATGCTGCCGAAAAAAAAACAGTTTCAAAAAGATCTTTTGATTTTTTTGAAATCAGAATTGCTCGTCTTTCTGCTATAGAATTTGATTTGAAAATGATACGTTCAATTTCTGCTCTGTATTTCGATTGGTTTTCTGCTCTCTCCCGACACATTTTCTGACGGCGGATTTTAAGTAGTTCTTTGAGGAAAAAACTGAATTGAACCTTAACAATCTTCGACTTTTTCATTTTTTTCTTGATAATTTTTCTCAGCATATAGACCTGTTGTGAACTCATCCTTAATATTAGTTGTTTTTGTTAGAGATCTGGGAAATAAAAAATGGTAAAATCAAAAATTGAACCGTAGCGAAGGACGTCAAGTGTTCGCATTAAAAGATCAACCATTAAATGACCAAAATGTTCTGATGTGCTTCCTTTAAGCTTTCAGTCATAAATTTTGACAAGTGTAGCCCTTCACCATTTACAGAAATTTCGTTGACATCTCTTGAAGAATGATTTTAGAATGGTGAGAAAATTGAAGCATTTTTTGGTTGAAATGGAATTTCAATCACTGTTCCACAGACTTCAGAACTGTCAACACCACCACCCCTTTTTACTAGTTTTTGTCTAATTTTTGGGTCGATTTCTTTGGTTTCTGATATACCGGGCTCAACAAGGGTTTTTCTGTTTTTGCAATGTTTTAGTTCTTGATTTGTAATCAAATGTTCCGAAATTGCCAATTGGTATTCTGAAGGTGATTTATTTTTTGGAAACTTGAAGACTATAATGGAATGAACTGACAGATATACCAGTGTTTTGAGATCACAAAATCAAAACTAAATAAATAATCATCAGTTTTGGCTATATCAAATAATATTTCAGTATAAACCGCCTTCACTCAATTTTTAATCAACACATGACTGACGTTAGAAACTTGCTCGGGTGGAATCAAGTTTTGCTTTTTTTCATTTTTTTTGTATCTGACTGACACTATCAATGATAGCTTGTTTTTTTGCTGGTTTCAAACTGACAAAATTTGGTTTTTTCTGAAAGATCGTGTTTATTTAAAAAGATTGATTTGAGAAGGTTACATGACTGTTGCAGGTATTCTTGAATGAACAGTTTGCTGATAGATTGTGAAGGAATTTGAACAAATGTTTGAGACTCCACATACTGATGAGATAGCTCAATGCTGCCGAAAAAAAAACAGTTTCAAAAAGATCTTTTGATTTTTTTGAAATCAGAATTGCTCGTCTTTCTGCTATAGAATTTGATTTGAAAATTATACGTTCAATTTCTGCTCTGTATTTCGATTGGTTTTCTGCTCTATCCCGACACATTTTCTGACGGCGGATTTTAAGTAGTTCTTTGAGGAAAAAACTGAATTGAACCTTAACAATCTTCGACTTTTTTTCTTTTTTTTTCTTGATAATTTTTCTCAGCATATAGACCTGTTGTGAACTCATCCTTAATACTAGTTGTTTTTGCTGGAGACTTGGGAAGTGTTTGCATTGAAAGATCAACCATAGAATGACCAAATTGTTCTGCTGTAGCTTCCCCGAAGTATTCAGGCATAAATTTTGACAAACCCAGCTGTTCACCAAATATAGAGTTTTGGTTTAACTCTTGGAGACTTGCTTGAAGCTTTGTGTCTTTTGCAACTCAGCTTCTCTGCTCTTAAGGCTTTGTAAAACAAGTTGTGTTTGATATGAATCACATTTAAATTTTTATTTCGTCTAGCACTAGCTAGTTTTGTGAGCTCATTAGTTTAAATTGTCCTGGAAAAAAGTCAAGTTGGAAGCTTTTTTCCCCTCTTTTTTGAAATGTTTTCTTTGCCCATTAGGTTAATCAAATTAAAGTTCACTCCCCTCTCTAAAGTTGATGGTGGGAAGAATTGTTAGGATTTTGTCATAGAATAGTTGATAATGCTAGTAAAAACAGAAAACAGATCAAACGTTGGTTCAAAAGTTTTGTGTTTATGTATGTCGTACAAAAATTGGGTTTAACCGGACCCACTTGGTCCCATAGAACACATGAAGTCTATTATTTAGGCAAGTTCTTTTTTCATTTTTGGACTTAGGCAGTATTTAAAAATTTAGCCTTGTTAATGAAGCTACCCAGATTGTTGATTGTTTTGTACAGCTCATCATCAATTTCACAGAGCTTATTATAAAAATCCAATAAAATAAGAAAAAGCAATTTTCAAAAGAAGACAACGTGTGACCTAAGAACATTGTTATCACAGAGAATCCAAGGTTTTTCCCTGGTTTTGATTGTCAAAAACAAAATTTGTTATTCCTTAAAGGTCAACTGTATCCATTGTCAGCTTCTCAAAAAAAAACGAAAAAGTTCGAGCATAAGTGGAACTTTTGATTATAAAGCCACTAAAAAAATAGGCCACCCACATCTTATAAGAGCACTAACTATGATTTGAATGACCTCTGGGATCAGCAAGTTAACAATTTAAGTCTTTTAAGGTCGAAATTTAGCTAAATTAAATTTAGCTTTGAGTCCGAAATATCACCCTCGTTCCACCTGATTTTGTGCCATTTATTAGTTAACCTCATGTTTTTTCACGTTCTGTGCACTGATCAAAGTAGTGTGGGGGGTTTAGGACAAAGTTCATTAAATAAAAAGGTGTAACTTTTGCTATTTCTTTGTTAATTTTTTCCATGAAACATTTCCAAGTCAAATACTACCAAAGTTTTTGGGCTGGATTTGTTTGTTCTTGCCAACCGCCGGGTCCAAGAGCTAAATTAAAGTTAAAAAATATACAAAGTTGAATGGAAAATGAAGCATATGAATTATGGGTACACACATACACATTCAGTCAATGTTTATACTTTTTCAATGTTTCTTTTCTTTGATAGCCCATAGTTGTTGGTGGATCTTGCATATTTGAGATCCTTGATAGTTATCCACTTGATCGCAACTGGAGAACTAAATGTGGATATGTTATGGTGACATGTGAGCAGGCAATAGTGGAAATGATGAGGATACATGGTTATGGTTATACGAAGTGATTGGTGCTACAGCTGCTATTGCAATGCTACTAAAAGTCGTTCTTACTTTTCGAAATATATCATTATTTTAATTACATTTGCAATAAGCTAGGGTTTTGTAGTCGGGTGCAACACTTTTTTTCGTAAATAACTTTGTTCACTGGACTAATCTCCTCCCTGCTTCTGGACTCATCTTTAGTGGAACCTTGTTTAGTTATTAACTCAAATTTCTTAGCTTGCACGCCCCTTTTAGCCTGGAAGTAACGAGTTCGCTGGGGACTCAAAGGGCTTAAGTTCGAATCTGACCAAGACCTGTGTTTTTTTTTCCAAACTGACCAAGAAATTTTTGGCCTATTAAATGTCCTCTTACATTTTGTCGGCTTAGGTGCCACATCTTATACTCGTGTTTTTTGCTGCATGCATTTTTTCATTGATTTTGCTTGCAGTATATTGATTTACTCCTGGAAATTGAAATTTGGTTGTACCTTTTTTTCGTATTTCCTGTTATTTTTTGTTTCGCTTATAAACTTTATTCGGTCCAATTTTTTTCGGCCACTTTATTTTTTTATTGACTTAGTGACCTAATTTTGGGTGATTTCAACGAAACACAAATTTGGTTCCTCTCTGCACTTCTACACTAGGTTGAATTTTTACCCCTCGCTTTGTTGAAACTTATTTTTTTCCAGACGAATAGGTAGCCTCTTCGCTCAGCAAAATAACACTGTCTGGAATGTGGGGAGATAATACAAATGGACTATCCTCGACAGGACTGTTAAGGCCTACTGATAGCTCCTCTGCGATTCGCAGGAACTACAATTATTATTATTATTATGATAGCGTCGTTTGATGCGCTAAAAGTTTTGTGTGGGTGTATGTGTGCGTGTGTGTGTGTGTGACATTACGAGACCCAACTGTGCATTGTAAGCGGATTCCGCAACAGGTCAAAATCAGATTTGTTGCTGAATCCGCAACTTTGCTACTCTTCTTTGATCTTTTTCGCTGTTTTGGATTCCACAAACAAACACCTAAAACAATGTACCGCTCGAAATTGCTCTAAAATAGGCGGAATCGAGAACAGTTTGTGGGATCCACAAACAAAAAATAAGATATTTGTATAGTTAAATTGAGCTGTTGCGGATTCCGCAACCGTAAGTTGAATCCGCAAATTGTAAGTGGAAACCGCATTTTGTTTGCGGATTCCGTTTACATATATCTATATGTGTAGTAAAGTGTTTGAAATTTTATCTTTTTTTACTAGATGGTCACTAGAAAAATCAATCTCAATTACTACATTGATCAACTACCAGTTGAAATATCAAACGTTTGGTCTCAATTGCTGTCAAGCCAACTTCGATCTCAAAACCTGTCAACTTCGATCTCAATTCACTAGAATTGGAATCTACTAGATCATCAGTATTTGGGAGTGATGGAATCCCAAATACTGGCCAATATTTGGGATTTATGCAATCTCAAATACTGACCTAATTCGGCGATATGCTGTGTGTTGTATTTCCATACACTCTCAGCCCAATGACTCCAAACATTGATTTTATTCGGTGTTGTGTTTCCAAAATACTTAAAGGTGACATCCGCCGATTAAGTTAACAAATGCTTTGAGATTTGTTCGTTTATTCCGCTGACAATGGTTAAGTCCTTGCCTTCAATTTCCGCAATGCTACAGAATTCTAGCTCTAGCTTTTAAAATATGCAAGCTCAATAATAAACAAAATTCTGAATCCGCTTACGGTTTGCGGAATCCGCTTACAATTTTTGCGGATACCACTAACATTTGTAGATTTCACTTACTTTTCTGAATCCGCTTTTTGTGGCGGAATCCAGAACAACTAGCTATATTCGCTTGTTGCGGAATCCACGGAAGTTTGTTTGTGTAATCCACTTACATTTTGGAACATGTTTAAAGGTTTGTCTATGGAATCCAGGAACATATAGACACAAAATTGTGAGCCTATCCAGTGCACAGTTTGACATCGTAATAGTGGTGAAGGTGGACGTAAAATTCGGTTTGAAGATTTTCTGCTCAGATGTTTTTGGTTTTGTCGCCGTCCGGTTAATTTTGTTCGGATGCTGATTTTGCATTCTATTGTTTGGGCATATTTCGTTGTTATGTCCTATAGTTTTTTCTTGACAACTATCTTCATTCATTTTGATTGGTCTAGTTGTATTGCAAGTGGTTCGAAGTTCAGCTTTGCTACTGTGTCAACTATGTCGACAAGGTGCTGAACATCAATACAATCAATGCATGTAAAGATAGCTAATTGAAATCAAACATCCTCTCATTAGTTACTTTTATGAATGCCTTAAATTATTCTACGTATCTCATGCGCTGACTACTTAACTACACCTTTGAACTAGCACACCCACGTTCATCCAAATCTCAAATGGATAGCTTCAAAGGTATATCTGTAACGTATATGTAATACGTATGTGGTTTCACACCGCCGATTACTGCAGCACACATAGAAGTGGGAAAGTGTCACTTGTGTGGCCAGATGCATTTAATGGTGTGCTGATATTGTTGACGTGAGCTGTGGTCGTTTCAGATTTGTTTTTGTGCGTCTTCTGTTCTCTCTCTTCTGAACAGATCAGCTGCAACTGAGCATCTCATTCTGTTCCAAGTGTCTCAACACACTACTCTGCATTCATCCGTTAATCCATCTATCCTTCACACAATGGTGAGTAGATGTAATGCACTACAAGTGCTGCATATTTTGTCATCACGCAAGTCACATCACACCTAAAACGCAATTTTTTAATTCAAAATTATAGAAATTTTGACCAAAACAGGGACTTTTTAGTGCTTTGGCAGAGCTTGAAAAATTTATTTGGTCGACTAAAAAAACAGATCATAGTCACGTGAGGTCTATATGTTTTTGAGAGAATAGTGGATAGTGGGCAGCCTGCAACACTGACCATGTAACAAGGATGCAACCAGTTGCTTGTTGCAAATAGCACAGAGATTGAAAGGGCACAGGCGACAAGCGAACAACTCTAGCCACTAGTTTACTGAGTTTAATCAGACCAATGAAAGCAAAATGGGTCTGAAATCAAAATGAGTCTTCAAACCAATTTAATTCTCACAGCAATGCCCTTCTAAATTACAGGTCTGAATAGCCTAACAAAATTCATATCAGTTTTTGTGGCATCCGAATCACGATCAGTAAGTAGGGCTGCAACTTGATACCACACTTGAGCCCTGTGAGTTTTTCGTGGGGTAGCAGAAGTGGGCAAAAATACGTACTCTACACCATTGATCATTTCAACTGCAGGAGAGTGGCCAGAACTACAAAATAGGAAACTGAGAAAAGAGTTTGGGAGAAAAGAGACATCTATTTAAAACTTTTTCTTAATGTGTTTTGTGATCGGGAGTTGTTTCTTGTTACTGGTTGCTTCTTGGAATAGAAACATATTCTAATTAACCTCCAGTCGCTGATTAGCGAAGTCAACACTTTACGACTCTGACTAGATGTCTCATTGTAGTTGGCAACAATGAGTGCTATTCAGCAGCTACGCTCTTAAGCTCATTCTGTTTTGTAAAGATAGTTAGTTGTTGCTCATATTAATTTGCTGAGTGGGTTAAATTTTCAATTTTCGATGGGATTAGAGACAGGAGCAGATTTAAGATTTGATCTCCTATTTTTTATGGTCGATCAAATTAAGTTTCGGCTGCTCGCAAAACACTAAAAGTAAGCCTTTGGGATTTTTTTTAACGTTGTGATGTGTTTTTTTTCTTGCATGCACACGCTGCTTAACCCTAATTGGATCCCTCCCTTAGTTACAGTGATCTCTCATTGTTACTGAGTTTCAAATCAGTTATGCTGCATCCCTTTTGTAATAATTGTGAAATGTGTATTGTTGTGTTGTCTCCTAGTCCAGTGGCGGTGGTGTTGTGAGGAAGTTGAGACCCCTGTTCGACCGGGTGCTGGTGGAGAGGGTGGCCAAGGAGACGAGGAGTAAGGGGGGCATCATGTTGCCAGAGAAGAGTGTGGGCAAAGTGCTGGAGGCCACTGTAGTCGCCTGTGGGCCTGGAAAGAGGGACGAAGTTAGTAACATTACTCATGCTAGTTATTAGTCTTAATCGCCATTCTAACAACATTTGTGGTGCAACTTACTTTCTGGATGATCGACAATTGCGACTAAATTGCCCTGCAGCAAACACACTCCATCCACCCCCTACTATCTCGTCATAAAAGCTGATTAAGTTCAAACTGCTCTCACTGTTTATGTTTCTGTGTAAGTTATTAGATGACAATCATTTACTTATGACTGAGTAAGACAGTTTTAGAAGCAGCATAGTTTCTTGCCTCTATAGCATAGTTAAAATGGCTACGTTACAACACACACTAATAGAAGATTATTAGCAAGGGTGGCCAATTGATCAGTTTTTTTTCAACGTATCGGTCGATGTAAGTTACATTTTTTCAGTTTTTGTTTTTCAAAGTAATCTCTCTTAACGAATTCAATGGAAATATCAAGTGTTGGTTTGATCAGAAAATAAAACTTCTAATTTTTGGCGCTGTTGAGAACTTATCAAGCGTTATCAAAGCGGAGCTTAGACTTTTTAAGGTAAAGAATTTGTCTAACAGATTCACTAGATTTTTTTCACAAACATGTAATTTCAAAATAACAATTTGGTTATACATGCATGCTGCTATTAAAGGAAATTATTATAATAAGTTGAAGCTCAACAACTACACTGGCATGTAAATATACAATTAGAACTTGTATATCAATGAATAAAACATTGCTAATATTAGATATAAAAATAATCTCGAGAAGAATAAATGCATTCATCAATAACTTTTCTCAGCTTTACGTCCAAATTGTTCCTTAGTGAAAATGTTGATTTTCCAGTTAATTTGTCTGTTAAGTCTGTTAATTGGAGACATTGGTAGATTTTGAAAAAAATGCTGAAACAAAAGATAAACGTGACAAAACAAATGATCTGAAAACCATATTTATTTTTTCTCATGGTACCGTATGTCGCACGCAGTATTTTGACTTAATTGCAACAGCCATTGCTCAAACATTTGTACAGTTCAGTTGAAAAAGTAAGATTTTTGTCCGCTTACACTCCAATGTACCTGTCATGCTCCTCAGCGGAAATAGGTTCTTCCTTTTAAAGAATTTACTCCCCAAAGACAATAAGTTCTGTTTTAGCAACATTAAGAACAAATTGGTGTGCATTCAAATATTCATGTACATTTTCTAGCGTTTCTAGTATTGAAGTCCGTTCTTGACTTTCCCGTAGATCTTTTTGAATCTATTCATTTAATAGTGCAGGTAATTGAGCGTTAAGAAATTTTTGATAAATTTTTACATTCTCATAACCATTTCGTTTGAAATCGATTTTTGCATCCAGTTTTTCACAAATGTTTCTTTTGCCTGGCTTAAGTTGATAATCACAATAATTTTTTTAAAAATCGGTATGCTGCAGTCAAAGATCGGATTATGTAAAATTTTATGAAGTGAGTTAGGACCGAAGTGGTTAACTCATAGAGTAATTTCGGATAGGGTACACCGTCTGCTCGTCACGCTATCTTATTTTCGGCCGGATAGATTCGTGCAACTTCTTAGTCTAATACCGATCCTACTCTTACTCTTATACTATCTAGTCTCAGGTTGTTTAACTAGTCTCTGCTAGGCTCAATAGATCTAGGGTATACTGGTTTATTGCGGCTGCTGAAGTTCTCTTGGAGAGGCAACTAATTTCTAAGTTAAATTCAAATCTCTCTGGTGCTGAAATTACAAGTAATTTCAGCACTTACAAATAAGTGGGTTGTTAGTTAGATGGATCATGATTGGTTAATATTAAATACTTTACAGTGGTAAAATATCTAATTTATCCAATCATAAAATGTAGTTAAGATCAGGTTCCACCCATCCGGGTTTTACAGAGTTTTTTAGAATTGTCTTTCTGCAATTCAAAGGATGGATGATGGACGTTGGTATTTGGCGAACATCATATTCTTATCCGGTTTCTCTTGTTAGAGAAGTTCCAGGACGCTGGAATAATGGATATCAATCGTTGTGTCTTCTTGTGACAACGAATGTGTTTCCCAACGAATTCAATCTGATTTCAGAATGGTTTGCTATGACAGGTTTTTCTATTTTATGTAGAGAACTTCTTTTTGTGTTCGACCTCGTCTGGGAATGGCGTGGAGATTGTGCGTGGAGGGGATGCCTTGTTACTCGGATCTGTACGTGTACTTGAACATCGAGGTGGTCATTGGTCTAGTTCAATGAAGTCTTTTTCTGCGAAGTCAAGTCGTACTCTAAATCCTTTGTTGTGATTGTGGACGGCATATTGGTTGTGGTTGGCCATTCTTTTTCGAGTGTAGTGGGATCATTTTGTCTTTGGATGCTCGTATTTGTTGTTGTATGCTGATCTATATACTGCAAGGTATAATTTACACTTTATAAAATTTTTATTAGTTCAATGTTTTAGTTATGATTTTGGTTAGTTGTTTTCACAAAAGCATTTTGTTTTAGTTCGGTTATTTTGAAGAGTTACTCACCCTTGAGTACCTCTTATTAAAAATAGAAGTGTGGTCACAAAGCGTGGATGTAGCGCGGTGGGTTAGGCCGGCTATAGAGCATGCTCAGGACGTCCTCTCTGGTGGGTTGAGAGGTCCTGTTATGTGATAACGTTTTATGTCGGGTTTGTGGTGGTTTTTCCTATGTTTCGTTGGTTGTGTCCTTTTTTTCAAAAATCAAATTGTTTTTGGTATGGGTTTGTCTTTCGACTTTTTTGTGTTTTATTATTTCTTTCTTAGACTTTATAATAGTCTTCAAAAGAATAAATTATCCAGTTTTAAACTGGGTTAATCCGGTTTTGGTACCGTTGGTTTTCTTTTCTTAGTCATGCTGTTATTCTATGATTTGTGGTGTTTAGTAAGCTGCGTTGGTTAGTTTTGTTTAGTATATAATTCCTTTCCAACCGGGTTAAAGGAAAGATTGAAACTTGTTATCGTGTGTTAGAGTTGTTGAGTGTGAAAACTTGAAACTGAAATTCATTATTTAAACAATTCTTCGTGGGCGAGCTGTGCGAGTTTGGATAGAATTCTTGTGCGAGTGAATGAAAATATCAAAAGGTTAGTACTGTATTTTCGTCTTATCAATTTACTACATAGAATTTTAATTTTACTGCTTGTTTTGGGGAAAAATTAAGTTATAAATTTTCATCATTACTAAATTTACTGCTTTTGGGGAAACAATTTATAAATGAATTTACTACATTGGTATGAATTTTATTATATTTATCTAGTGCAAAATATTAATAGAGTTTAGAAGAGTTTTAACAAGTCTTTTATTTTTTATTTTTCTTTTCTGATTTTTGCAGATGATCGTGGGATGAAGACTAAAAATCTAAATGAGACATGAATAAGGAATGGTTAGTATTAATTTAAATTTATTAGTGAAGAATATGTATAAATTATACTTACCTGTTTAGTCGTCGGGGAAAAACCGTGGGGGAAGATGTCGTGTATTATGTCGGAATTTGTTAGTAATTTTGCTAGTATGCGAATGATGTTTTTAGTTTGAAGCAGTGGCCAAAGCAATTGAAGTGCTTTAATAGTTTTTAGTTCTTCAGTGCCAACTGCAAACTCATAAGGTGTGTTTTGAATGAGGTTATATAATTTGTGATTGTATTTAGTGTTGTGGATGAATTCTAATATTGGGATTTCTATAGGTTGGATAAATTCATGTGGGATAAGGAAGGGTCTGGATTCTTCTGCGTTAAGGGTCTTCGTGATGGGACAAAATATATACATTTGAGTTATGGGATCATAATTGCGGAGGATACCGTGAAGGTTAGTATCTTTGATGCAATATGTGAAGTTAAGAAAAAATGGTGAGGTGTATTTAGAGTTAATAAACTGAAAACGGTGGTGTGGTTGTCTTGATGGAGTGTGTAGATCAAAATGATTTTGTATGAAACGATAATATGTATATGTGTGGGTTTGTTTAGTGCGTAACATAATGTTGTGTGAGCAGTGCAAATCGCGTTCATGTGGTGTAAGGAAGTTGAAGGTTAGTGAAAATAATTGAAATTTTTCTTTAAAACTTTCATAAGCTTGCATGTCGGTTAGTGCTTCAGAAATGACGTGGTCAAATTTGCGATCAAATATATTGAGTGTAAATACATATGGTGTTTTGATGAAGAATTTTTCTGTGATTTGTGGATTAGCGAAGCGATCATCATCTAAAAATTGGTCTTGGTTAGTTCGGATGATGTTATGATCGTAATATTCTAGTGTAAATTCGTTAGCTCGGGGTGCAGTGAATGTTTTTAGTGACTTTTTATATCCTATATAAGTAAATTGTCTATGTGTTAGTGGTGTGGTGAGTCGATATAGCATATCTTGATTTCTTTCTATATCAATATGAGTATTAGATAATGGTAGGCAAAGGAGATTAGTAAAATGATAATATGATGTCCAATGAAGTGTAGGCATTAAAACATATTCATCTACAAAACTACGTGTGTCGTTAGTGTCATGAGGAGTGGTGTTTAGAGTATATTGTGGAAATGAAGGTAAAGTGATTGCTAGAAAATCTTTGGTGTTAGTGTGATTTGGATGATTAATATATTCACGGGCTGTTCCTGGTTTTGTTGGGAATGGATGGTTTGGGAATTTTCTTTTGAAAGTGCGATAAGCTCTATTAGTGCTATTTGATGATTCGGTGGATGTGGATGATTGTGCTAATGATGCGGTATAAGCTGAAGAGGGTGTAAGGGTAGGTGGGTTTGAGGATTCTTTTGTGGAAGAAATCTGATTTATAGTGGGGGTGTCAAGGTGTAATGGTTGTTGTTGTAGGGTGATAAAATTATCTAGTTCTTGGGAGATTTGGGGAATATCTGGAGAATTGGATGATCGGTCTGAATGAAATGAAGAGTAGGTTGGGGTGACTTGTGAAGCGTAAGAGGGTGTAGAAATGGATGGGTGTGGGTTATTTGGTGGGATTGGTTGAAAAGGGGGTGTTGAAAAAGGTGAGGAGTTGGTTTGAAAATTATTGGATGGAGATGGTTCAGAGTCTGCAAATTCATCAGGGGTTTCAATATTAGGGTTATTGAGTTGTGAAATGGAGTATAAAACTGAAATATTTGAATTAGTGTCTGAATTCATGCCTGATGTTATATTACTAGTTGGGAAATCGGGTGGCGGGAAAGCAAAAAGTGGAATTATTGTAATTGGAGTGTTGAGGTTGGTTGGATGGGAATTTGAGCGGTGTAGGGATCCAAGTTGTCGGCTCATCGTGGGCTAAAAAAATTATTATTTTGAGACTGAAAAGCGGTGGTATGGGGTTGTTCGATAATTTGTTCATATGTATTTTCATCTTGTGAATGATGTGTCATTATATGTTGTATGGGACTTGGTGATATGGTTGGTCTAAAATTGGGATTATGTGTTATTGCTAAATTTCGAAATTTTCGTGGGACTAGGGATAATGGATGGCTATGTGGTAGGGGTGGTAACTGTGGTGCTGTAGGCGTTATTTCTATATTGTTATGTTCTTCGTCGTACGTGTTCTGTCTTGTTGCTACTTTTGTATTGTATTCTTTTATTTGTGCGTCTAAAAGAATTTTGTTTATTGATGATGAAAAAATTCCAAAAAATCCTGCAAATAGTATGCGTGCTACACTTGCTTGTCTATTTACTTGTGTGTGTATAGCGCATGTGTTATAGATTCCTTTTAAGAGTGAGAAAAGAAATCCTATAAAGTTAAACATTGCGTATAAAATAGTTAATTTTTCTAAGATGTAATAGGGCCATCCTAGAAAATCGAGTATTTCATTTTTTAGTGTAACAAAGCTAAAAATGTTGATAGTTGAAATATCTTGTGGTCTATACTTTTCACCATTTAGATATATATAGTCTTTAATGTCTTTAAAATATCCGCTATAATCTTGTGTATAGATATCTGCAAATCCTGCGGTTTCGGCAAGTTTGCGTAAGTTTTGGTCAATTGATTGTCTTTGTATAGTGTCCATTTGTGTTAATAATTCTTGGAATTGTTGTGTTCTAATGTGATGTTGGATATCGGATTTTGAATATATTCCAATTGATTGTAAGTCGATATTTGGGTTTCGAGCAATAGCTCTAATGCTTTCTGGTGAAAATTTTTTGAGTGATTGCATTAATGTGGGGTATGGGGTAAGAAGGTAATATTTATCTTCATCAGGGTTCAGTTGTACTACATTGTGGCTATTTTCTGATCCACATGGGACTGCGGTATCCCAGAAATAGGTGCGTCTTGAAAGTGTGTCAACGAAATGTACTTTATTTTTATAAAAGATAGGGATTCTTTTATAACATTGTTTATCTTCAAAAACATATAGTGGTGATACTTTTTTGGTACAGGTATAAAACCATAAAATGTTTCCTTCGTAGTCTAAAAAATTTGATCTATTTCCTGATAGTAAATATCCTGCATAGGGTATTTTTAATACTGCTAGTGCAAGTGATTGTAAGATTTGTGTTCGTTCTAATTCGCATAGTTGGTGAAGTGTTTCTAATTCAGAGAGTGACATTTCCTGAAAAATTCGGCTAATTGTGTAGTCTAATTTCATATCTAAGTGAATATCATAGTGGATATTACCAAAATAAGAATTATTCATTAGTGATAGTTCTTGTAAACGTGTGCTTCTAGTGTCATGTGGCCTTAGATGTCCACCAGGTTGACCATTACTTTTTTGAAAATTAACTGGTATATATGATGTTCCTTCGTTTAGAGGATGACTTGTGGCATATGGGTCGATTTTTATTTTTCCAGTAGTCATGTCGAAACCTTTTTCGTATTCCACTAATATTTCAGAATATTGTGTTTTGTGAAGTGGGTTTCTGTATTTGCATGCAAGTTCTGTTTCTTGATAAATTTGAAAACGTGTCAATTTATTTTCTATATTGTGAATGTTTCTAAAATCAGTACTTTTTTTCGTGATGGATTTACTTGTTCATATGGAATTGATTGTATAAACTATTTCTCGTGAAATTTTATCATTCGGGCGTGTATTTTTGCTGCTTGAAATGTTGTACATGTGTCTTCGGGGAACCAAACAATTGTTGCTTGTGTTCGTGTTGTAGGATCACAATAACCTTGATCGTTTTTACAGGGTAATCTAATTCCTTGATAGATCATTGTGTTGTCAGATAAATCGCGTGTGAGTTGTATTTTTTCGAGTTGTATTTTCCAATCGAAAAACATTATTTCTTTATATCCTTTATTTTTTGTCTGCTTTGCAGTTTGATGGGTTATTTATACCAATGTGTGGTATCCAGTGTTTATCGTGTATGTCATAAGTTAATCTTCCGTGTGCGCCGTTGTATGGGTATTTTTCGTCTAGTTTGATATTTCCTTGATATCTTTCAAGTTCTGCTTGATGTACAGAATCTGCAAAAACTTGGAAATATACTAACTTTCTGTCTGTGTTCTTGTTTCTTGTGATATTTAGTCTGAGTAACTCGTTTTTACAATCTTCGGGATTGAGATGTAAAAGTCGTTCGATATTACTTTGGTAGAATGATTCGTGGTCAAGTCGGTTTTTATTTCCATTTGAGACTTGTGAACCATGTACTTTCGTTTCGGAAAATGTTGCTGTGAATTTATATCCTATAACTGTTGTTGCTCGGGCTTTTGAATAGAGTGTCGCTATTACATTTGTAGTTTCTATAGCTTGTGGTTCTGTTTCGCATTGTGATACTTGATTTATTGCATATTTGTGTAGTGTTTTTTGTTCATTTTCTTCACAATCGTAATGTGTTACTAATAAGTCTTGGGGTCCTGTGCGGGGAGAAGGATTTATGTTCTGATCTGAGACTATGAGAAAAAGGAGTTGGAGAAAAATTAATAATTTTAGAATATACATGTGTATGATAATCCTGAATATGGGTTATAAAATGTGATGTAACCAATTGTCTTTTTGGTATATCTGTCGTATTTATATATCACTTCAGTTGTTATAAATGGTGGTGGTAGTGATTGAGCTGTTATATTTGGTGGGTTTAATGGGTAAGGATGTTGAGCAATGTTATTTAGTTTAACCGTGATTTCAAATTTTAATTGTAGACTATTTTGTTGGAGTATTTGGATGTTATGATCACGAATGTCTTCGTGGATATCTTGTCTATATTGTAATCTATTAAGTGCCCAGTTGTGTAGTCGATTACTTTCTGGATGCTGTCCAAATAATGGTGGGGGTGCTGTGAATGTATTCCAGTCTAATCTTAGAGGGGTATTTGTTGATGATTGTTCTCGGTATCTAGCGTCGAGGTTATTTGGAAAATTAAAAGGAAAAGGTGTCGGTGAAATTTGGCTTATTGATGGTGTTGATGGTAGTGATAATATTTCTGGTAGTGATGATGATGTTGTTGTATCGGTAGAAATATCTATTGGATCATTGATTAAATTTGGTTCACCTTGTGTGAATGATTGTGTTGTCCAATATGGTAGTCGTGATGTTTGGTTTGGGGGGTTAAAGGGATTTTCACGTATTTGTTCAGATGTAGGTGTTGAACCTAAGTAATCTGAGGGTAGACTTGAGGTGCTACGTTGTGAAAGAAGTGTAGGGGTTTCTGGTAATATACCAATTGGGTTTTCCGGAGTACTTTGTGATGGGGATTGGGGTATTTCAAAATGAACTCGGGGGGTTTGAAAATTCCTGTTTCGTCGAGGATGTATAATTTGTCTATTTAATTCAACTGTATTTTGATTTTGACTAAGATTTCGTATTCTACTTAATTCTTGTGGTAGTGTTGGGTATAAGTTATATGTTGGTTCACTTAGAGGTGCTTGTCGCTGAACTGGTTCTAGTGAGATAAGCGAGCGTGTCGTTCTTCAAAGGTATATGGGTTATCTTGAAAAGAAATTCGTGTAGATGTTTGGGGGTTTTGGGTAGTTGTAGGTGGTGTTGGGTTATCTTGGGATGATATCGGTGAAGACTGACTGTGTGATTGTTGGTTAGCAATTTTTGATGGTTTTTGGTCTATTTCTTTTAGTGAAAAAATTTATGTTTATTGTAGTATTCTTCTAGAAAAAGAATTAGAAGGATTGTTGCTAAGGCGAATGTGATGATTGCTTTCATTATACATTTGCAAATCGTCAAGATGAGGGATGATAGAAATGTTACAAAAATTACAAATAGTAAAAAAATATCTGTTCTACTAAAAATGGTTCGTATCATTTAGATAAGTTTTGGGATTCGTACCTGTGAATGTGGTCAATGGCTTTTGAAAGTTGGAGGTATAGTTCAAATATGGAATAGAAAATTTAAAAAAGTATTGCAAAAAATGATTAAGATTATTACAAAAGCTTCAAAGGTATCAAAAAGAAATATGAATAAAAGTTTAAATATTGTTAAAAAGTTTAAGAAAATGTTGAGAATTATGTTGACTGATCGAGAAAAGAGCATTTAAGAAATGGCTTCTTGATCGAATATTTTTTGTTGTTTGAGGCAATTTTCAAGTGTGGTCGAATTATTTATTGGTTTTTTGACAAGTGGGTTGAGTTTTGTGAAAAATTGTTGGGGGCGAATTTTATGGTGTTCGGGAGGTCTTCTTTTTCTTTATTTTTATTTGTCAAGTGATCTGGGATATTTTTGAGATTTTTATACTTTAGGCTAATTTAATATGGTCTTTCTTTTACTTTAGGCTAATTTAACATTTTTGTTTGGGGGTATTTGAGGTCTGAGTTGGGGAAATATTGTTGATCTTTGGGTTATTAGATAAGGGAGGTTTATGATATTATGGTGATATTTATTTTAGTTGTCAAGTTGGAATGGTTTGCTTATTTTTGACCTGGAGGTCGTAAAGTTATAGTTATAGATATGCCTGGAGTTTAATACCTTTCGTCTAATTGGTTTGTGTTAGAGTTATAGAAGGTGACGGATTGAATGAATCCTATTGGCTAATTTTGAACTAAAATCGCTGCGTGTTTGTCAGCATGTTATTTTGAAAAAATGAAAGTTCAAAATGTTTCAAAGGTGCAAAGATTATTAATTTCAAAATTAAAGTTGTTTTTGAAATTCAACTTTCTTTAATATTTTAGATTGTGGGATGAATGTTTTGTAATTTTTGCGTGGTTGATTTCTAAGTCGTGATGACTCTCTATGTTCTGATTTGTCTACTTGTTCTTGAGGTATAATTTTTTCTATCATTTTTCTATTTTTTCTTTCTTTTTGAGGTATATTTTGATCTAGCTTTATTGTATTATTTTTCGTTGTAGTTGATTTTTTATTTTGTTTTTCAAGGTGAATGTCATGTTGTTCTTTTGTTTCATTTTCCGAATGTGGGTTATTTTGAATAACTTTTAAACCTGTGAAAGAATATAACTGAGTTAGTTAGCGTAGTGCGTATTCTTTTGGGTAATAAGGTAATAGATTGTTTCGATGTTGAACAATTTCTTTTTGCTCTGAGTCGGTGATTTTATATGTTACGTCAGTGGGTTTGGCAATTATTTGGTATGGTCCTTTACGAAGGGGCTGTAATTTTTTTGAAATTCCTTTTCGAGTGTTAAAATTAGGTATTAGAACAAATGTTCCAATTTTTAAATCGGAGGCTGGTGTAAAGCGTGAATTTATTTGTTCATTAATGTTTTGCCTTTGTAACAACTTTTTTGTTACTTTTTGGTAAATTTCATTGTGTTTTTTATCTCTATTTAAAATCCATTCGGTGTGTGTACCGGAGGCTAATTTAAGAATTTGTGGGTGATGAAAATGATCTTCATCATGTGTGTGTAAAGGTAGGTTATAACAAATTGAGTCTTTATTCGGTTGACAATGACTTTGTGCATTTTTATGAGAGTTTGCTGTAAACATAATTGGTTTACGTGGCTTTTGATTAAAAACCATTTCGTATGGTGACATTCCTAGAGTTGTCGTGATTTGTGAATTATATGCTAAGGGAAATAGTTTACATCTGCTGACCATTCGGTGTATCTTGATCCTTTCCATTGATGATACATCTAAGATATTCTTGTAGTGAACGGTTCATACCTTCGACTAAGCCGTTTGTCCAAGGTGCATGAGATGTACGTGGTTTGTGTTTGATGTTATATAAATGACATAGTGTGATGATTTCATTATTTATGAATTCTGTACCGTTGTCTGTAACTAAAATTTCGGGTAGTCCGAACTTGGCTATCCAGTGTTCATAAGGTGTTGTGTAAGCGTAATAAGCGTTACAATGTGGTACTGGGTTAAGTGCTACATAATGTGTAAATGCGTCAACAATTACCATAATGTAGGAGTTTCCTTCAGATGATGGTGAAGTTGGTCCTTTTGTATCAAATGAAATACGATGATTAAAGTATAAACTTTGTCCTTTAAAATCTTGTTTTTGTGCTATTTGTTTTTGATTTGGATAAGTCTTATTTAGCTGACATACTATACAATCATTGCATAGTACTTTTATCCAAATTGGTGCATTTGGGAAATAAAAATTTTTGTATGAAATTTGAATATGTTTTCTCTGATCCAGAGTGTCCTTTAATGTTTTGTGTATGTGAAATGTTAAAAGCTATGAGAATCATACTTAAAGGGAGACAGGGAACTGTAGATTCATTTAATTGGTATTCTAGAAGGTCTGTGTTTTCATTAACTGTTGTATTATTAAATTTTCGAAAATATCGGAGGAGTGTTTTATTTCCTAAAATTGTGGTATCTGCTTTTACGGGTTTAGTTTTATATTTGTGCCATGATTTTAGTTGTCTAATTACTGGGTCAAGATTTTGATATTGTTTCAAGGTATTAATTGTAATTTTATCTGTTGGGGGGAGAAAAATGTTTTCAATTTCTAATTTAGATAAAGGAATTGTGTCAAGTGGGTCATGGAGGTCAAAAACTTGATTTATTGTGTATTTTGAATCAGTTGTTTGTGGTCCTGATAAATTTATTTTATCAGTTAGATTTTCTTTTTCAATTAACGGAAAAAGGTCTTTTTTATGCGAGTGTTGTTTTACTCTTTTTTGTTGGGTGCTATTTTTTATCCATTGTGAGTATGGAATTGGTTTAAAAGTTGATATTCCAAGTTGATCAACTTCGTAGTGGTTATTTTGGCAATCTAAGTAAAGTGGAAAGTGTTGTAGGTTATTTATCTGTGATTGTTCAATGTCGGTTTTTACTGCATATTTGCATTCTAGTCGGGCTGATGTTTCGTTTTCTGCAATGTAAAATTTTATATTTTTGGGTATTTCAACTGTAGTTTTTCGTGTTAGTAATTCAGGTGGTGTATTTCGACTTAATGTGTCTGGCAATGAAAGATTTTTTCCTGCTGTCCAAACTATATGTAAGTTTGGAAATTTCATTAGAATTAATTGAAATCTATAAACTCGGTGATTTGGGTTTGACTTTTGTGTAAAAAGAAAAATGATTGGTTTGTGATCTGTAAATAGAACTGTTGGATGTTTTGATCCAAGTATCAGAAATTCATATTCTGTAAGTGTATAAATTATAGCTGTACATTCTCTCATTAAGGTTGAGAGTCGTAGCTCTGCTTGAGTAAATAATCGAGAATTTGCTGATATAAGGTTCATTTTATTTGTACCATTGTGTGATTGTAATAATGCTGCGCCGATGCCAAAATTTGAAGCATCGCACATTGCATAGAATGGTTGATTTGGATCTGGAATAGTATTTGAAATTTGTTCAGTTAGGAGTTTTTTAACTTCTTCAAATCGTGTTTGATGTTCTGTATTCCATTCAAAATTATTTTGTTGTCTGAGTATATTATAGAATGGTCTTAAGTATAATTGCATTTTATAAACGTATTTGCTTAAAAAATTCAACATTCCAAGGAATTCTTGGATTTTCTTTTTGTTTGTTGGTGGTTGAAGTTTTTGGATAGCATCAATGCGTGATTTTAATGGAGTTATTGTCTTTCTTTCTATATTATGTCCTAGAAATTTAACTCGTGTTAAAAAGAAGTGTGATTTATCGGGGGCGGCCTTCAGATTTTCGTTCTGAAGTATTTTGTGATAGTGTTCTAAAACTTTAAACATTTCTTCTTTTGTCTGTGATTGCATGAAAACATCGTCTAATTAGGTGATTGCGTTTTTCTTGAGTATTAGTGGTCTAAAAATTTTGCTCATAAAAGCTGAAAATGCTGCTGGTCCTATGGATATTCCATAGAATAGGCGGTTGAATTCATATTGTTGATTTCCAATAACAAATTGTGTTAAACGTCGCGATTGTTCATCTAGTGGCATTTGATTGTATGCACTATTCGTATCTGCGGTTGTAAAGTATTTTCCGTTTATTTTTGTTAAAATGACTTGTATTGGTTCAATAGGCCAATTGCATTTTGATTCGTCTATTAGTGAATTAAGATATCTAGCGTCTAGAACTATTTTTAATGATTCTCCTTTTGCTAAGATGATAACAGGGTTGATAAATGTGTTACCTTTTGGTTGTTCTTCTTTGTTTACCGGTGAGATAATCTTGTATTGCTCTAAAATATCGAGTAATCTGTTCACTTTATCGTGTAAGTGAATTGGTACTTTACTTGCTCTTTGTTTTTTGAAAACTGCGTCAGGTTTTAACGGGAGATGTAGTGATGAACTGATTTTGCCAACATCAAATTTGGATGTTGCATAAACTGATGAATAATTTATTAGCTGTTTGGCTAACTTATCAAATTCGTCTTGTGTTATTTGTGAATGTTGGAAGTTGAACATTGTTGAAAATTTCTGTTGATCCTCTGTATAGTTATTTATGTTGAATGTAGGTTTGAAATATGGGGTTTTTGTGAAATAATCTGTGTTTCTTTTTTCATTACTTATTATATAATTTATGGATAATTCTTCGTTAAGAATTGTGGATTGACAAATATCTAATAATTGGAGTATATTGTTTACGCGGTATGCTTTTTCATGTATTGGTGATATTGTAGCGTTGGTTTCGCAATATCCTAAAAGTCCTAAGGGTAATGTTACTTGATGCGGTGTATTATTATATACATGTAACGAAATGATGTCTGAATTCGTATTTTTCAAATATTTTATGGATGAAATTGTGATTTTGAAAAACTTATGGATAGGTTTGAATTCAAAGTCTGACATAAAGAGTTGTTGTTTATTTTGATTTTTATCATATTGATGAACGTTTCCGTTGTTGGTTATAAGTTGGATAAAATTTTGAAAAGAATGGTGGTTGTTTATTTAATCTTTGAAAAAATGTTAGGGCTGTATTTTTTGTTTTTGTGTACTTATCTTTGATCAGTATTTTACTGTTCAAGATGTTGATTGTTGGTATATATTTCGAGATAAATGGTATTCCAATGATATTGTGTTTAATATCAGTGATATGAAATATTTGTTTAAATGGCTTATTTAAAATTTTACTTTGCTCCATTGTTCTTGTGGGGAGAAAAAATAATTGAACTTTTCCATAGTTTATTAATGTTGATCCTTGTGCTGTTGCTAGTTTACTGGAGGTTGCAAGAGGCGTTAATTTTGGGTGTAATGTTTTGATTTCATTCCATGTGGGAATGTTTATTATGTTTGATTCTGCTCCTGAATCAATTAAAAAATCAATTTCAAGATCTGGTGGTTGAAATTCTTTGTTTCTTGGACTTTCTAAAAGAAATGATATTGTCCAAATTTTTTCTTTGGGTTGTTCTTTTTGTATATTTTGGTAGATGTGATTTGTATTCAAACATTTTGTTTTGTCATTTTCATTGGGTTTATTTACAGTGTTAATTTCGTTAGTTTTTTCTGTTGTTTGTGTAGTATGGATGGGTTCGATATAATAATTGTGAAGGAGTTCCAATTGATTTTCATATATATGTGATGAAAAAGGTTGTTCAAATATAATAGGTTCGTAGTCGTTTTCGACTGCTATCATATTTATGGAGATAGTGTTTTCTGTATCACTTTCTGTGTCTGATGATTCACAGTTTATTTGATTTAGTTGTAGTTCATTATTTCCTGTGTTGTCAATACCTGGGGGGTCTGATGTTGTTTCTGGATTTGATTGTACTTGGTTAATATGTCTTTGATGTTTGGGTGTACTACTTCTGTAGCGATGTTTAGAATTATTATAATGGTTATTATTTCTATGTGGTGATTGAGAATAATGTCTATATCGATTATTATAACTTGAATGTCGATTTTGTGAATTGTTTCGTGATCTGTTTTGATAATTATCGTCTGATCTGTGATAGTTTGATCTGTTATATGAGTTATTTCTTGATCGATTGTTCGGGTAATTCTGATTTCGGTTGTTCGAGTAACTTCTATTTCGATTATTTGAATAGTTTCTGTTTCTATTGTATGATGAGTTTCGTGATTGATTGTTGGGATAGTATTTATTTCTTATGTTTGATTGGGAACTGGATCTAGAAACAAATTGTGTTGGATTGAAATTTGATCTGGAGTAGTTATTTCGACTATTTGGTCGATTATAATGATTTTGTGAAGAATTTTGTGTATTTCTTCGTTCTGGTGATCTTCCTCTATAACTTGAGTTATATGGTGATTGATTTCTCGTGTAACTGGTGTTGTTCGGAAGTGGTTTTCCTGAACTGTTGTTGCTGTATACATTTTTGTTTGGTAGATTTTGATCTTTCTTCATATATTGATAGAATGATTTATTTGGTTCTTTATATTTTTGAGGTTTGTTTTGGTTATCCTGTTGTTTTTGTCTACATTCAGAAATACTATGTCCGTATCGTCGGCAATAATTACACCATTTTTTGAAAGATGGTTTGCCTTTAAAGTTTGGATGTTTTTCATAAATTTTTAGTATTTCAGTGAGTTTTTCAACTAGGTCTGTATCTGATTCCTGTATGTTGTTGATATTTGTGGTATTTGTTTCAATTCTATTAACATATTGTAACTTCAGATTTTCTGTTTCTTCAAGTTTCATTGTGATTTCCGCTTGCTCTAGTTTGTCTACTAGTTTTCGAAAATCTAGATCGGGCTCTCGAATTGAGGAAGGATGGGATGCTCTCTTTTTCATTGCTATTTTCCTTAATTGAGGTGTTAAGGTCATCATTAAGATTTCTGTCATTTTTGTGTTTTTGTAGTCATGTGTATTTAATGAATATGCTTTTCGAACTAGTGTTTCGATACGTACTGCTAATTGTTTGATGGTTTCATTTGGTAATCTGCGAATTTCATTACATAAAACTCTTTGTTGTTGTTTATTTCTCTCGGAGTCAAACATTTTTGAAAATTCTTGTGTAAATCTTTTCCAATTTGATTTTATATCTATAGGTAATACTGAAAACCATTTTTGGGCTGCGCCATCTAAGGTTGTTTGTATCAACGCTGTGCGTCGATGTAGTCAATTTTGATGTAGTGGTGTATTGATTGGTTCAGGTCCTATATTTAAAATTAAATTTGCTGTTACTGCATTTAAATAATCTTCTACAGAATATTCAGGGTCTGTTCCTGTGAATACCATTAATGGTTTGTTTGATGTTATTGATGATCCACCCATAAGGTATGGATTCATTGTCATTTGTAGTGATTCTGCGGCATTTGGCATTTGTGAAAAATTTGAAAGTTGATTTTTTGTTATTTCGTGTTGTTGAAGGTAACATGGGAGTGGTATTTCATTTTGCATTTGAGTTGGTTGATACGAATGTGTAATCATTGGGTTTTGTGGCTGAATTGGTTGAAAAGATTGTGTATTAGTTGGGTTTTGCATTTGTATTGGTTGTTGATTTTGTGTATCTGTTGGATGTGGAGAAAAAATTCTATGATACGTATATGGTTTTTGCACTCCTTGTCCGCGATATTCCTGGGTATACGGTGCAAAAATATCTGGTTGTAAACAATCATCATCAGAAGATAAGTAATCCGTATGATGAGGTGCTTGCTTTCTATTTTTATTTTGTTGAAAGAATGGGTAATTTTCACTACGATCCTGTGGAGGATGTGAATTAGTTTGAAAATTTACTGAGTTGGTTGTTGTGATGGGGTTATCCCAATATCGAGATCTTATCTGATTATTATTTTTTTTTCGTGGGGGATAGTTTGTTTTTGATGAATGTGCGTAATTATAATTGTGTTCCGCAAAAGTGTTTCTTGTGAACGTTCTGCGTGTTTTTGATGGTACTGTCATGGGTCTATATGTTTGATAATCCATTTGTGAATATTTTGGAGCAACCGAAGGTTTAACGGTTGATTGTAAGGTTACTTGTGCTAGTGAAGTGTTTGTATTTCTTGGTGTTGTTAAATTTGGACGTATCGGTGAAATACTTTGTTGTGTAGTTGTTGTTGTTTGGACGATTTCTTCATTTATGAAGTGTGATGGTGTTTGAATATCTTGTTGTGTAAGATTCCTAGTTCCATTAAGGTTTTCATTGTGTATGACGGTCGAATTTAAACTGTTATTTCGCGTATCAGGTAAAAATGTATTGTAGTTTAATGGTGTTGCATCAATGGTTAATGGTACTACTCTTACATAATCTCTTGTATAAGATATTGTACTTATTGCTTGACTTGAGATTGATTGTGGGATATTTATGAATGCATAATGAGACCATTCGGGGTTCCAAACGTAGTCTGACTGTTCTGTGATGGCGGTATCATCGTTTGAATTTTGAGGTCTGAAATTTTTTCTTGCTTGCGAAATTAAATCTATATTATGTGTAAAATAATCTATTATAAACCATGCCAAAATTTTTTGTAAGTCATGTTTTGTATGTTGTGAAACTTCGTCTTTAGTGAAATTGTCTTTAATTATATGTAGGAAAGTTGAGAATAGTGTGATTTCATGTCGTACCCTTATATGTTTGGATGTCTATGTCGGTGAGACATTTGGGATTTCGTTTTCTAATATTGAAATATAACTATATATTATTGCAAAAACTTCATTAGTAAATATGGAGTTTGCTCTTTGTGAGTTATGATATTGTATGCTTTTGATATATTCTGAGAATACTTTTGAAAATTCTAAATCAAGATCGTCTGTTTGAATTACATATTTGTGGTGATTCGGGTCTGGTGTACTGAATTCTATGGTGTAGATTCCGTATTGTTGTGTTAAAATACATTTATCTTTCAGATAATGATCAATAATTTGTCTTTTGATTTTTACATCTGGGAACTCTGCTTTGCATGGGCTGATTCCGGGTTCAAACAAATTTAGGAGTAAATTTTTGCAAAGATCGTGTTGTCCTCTATTATCGGGTGCGTCTACGAGGAAGGGGTAAATATCGTCGTCATCTGGACTATCTTCACTCGGAGTGTGGGTGTTGCTCATTTTTTCGTTTAATGACTGTTAATATGTAACTATCGATGTGTCTAATTGGTTGATTCCAATTATACAAGTGTACTGGTTTGTGTTTATATTGCTTTTTTATTCTTCTTTTTCCTCTTTTTGATGAATTTGAAGTTGTTTCTGAGTCGGAAAAATATAATTGATCGTGAATGGGACAATTTTTATTAATTGATTCTTTTAATTTATAACGTTCATTTAAATTGCTGGTTTCTGATTCTGAAAATGTGTTTCTATTTTTTGAAAATCTTTTTCGTGTGATTTGTCTTTGTTTCGTTATTATTTTTCTTTTTATTGTTTGTCGTTTTGTTCTAATATATCCAACTGTTTGTGTATGAGGTGTGATTACAAGGTCGTATTTTTTGTTATCTATTTCACAGTTGTGTAAAACAATTGTTTGTTTATTTCCTAGATTTTTAAATGACATAAGGTTTAGGATGAGGGATGCAAAAAGTTGTTAGATGATTTCTACTTTCTTAAACTGTTAGTCCTTACGATTTTTTGGTTAGCTTAACCTGGGTCTATTTGTTCAGGGTTGGAGAGAAAAGTATATCGATTCCGAAGAATGATTTTTTACTTTCTCGTGGCTAGTATAAGCTAAGGTGTTAACTTACTTAATCTTACTTAGGGGTAGTGATTGTGTTCAAGGGTTGGAGAATAGTAAATCGATCCACAAGGTTCAGGTATAATTAGAACGCGAGTAGTTCGTTAGATACTATTTTAAACTTACTAAGTCTAAGATTTATCCTGGGTCTGGTAAGAGGAGGGTTCAAGTGAAGGATGAATAACCGAAGTTCTTCACTGTTTATCCTAATTTGAATGATTAGTTTTGTTCAAAAATTTCTATTAGTCTTGGGTTTTTTGGGAGGGTTGGGTAGTGAATCGACGTTTGAGGTCGTTAGACACTAGCTAAGTGGGTGGGGGAGAACAAAATTGTTCTTTTTGATCCAAGGATAGGCCTTGATGATCAAGTTTTAAATTTAATGAAATAGAAAATTAATTAAGATCCAAGGATAAGCCTTGATGATCTGATTTTAAAATTAAGTGAATTTAAGTTTAAAATGGTTTAAATTTGTTTAAGAAAAAGATTTAGTTTTTTAATGATGTTTAGTGAGCTTATGATTGCTGTTATGTTTAGGTGATGAAGCTGGGACTACAGATGATATTATGATTACTAACAATTTATTGTAATGCTACTAATTTTTGTTTTGATTTTCAATAAATATTTTCCAAACATGTTTTATATATTACTGCAGAATTTAGGAAAACGATCTGAGATCTTTTTATCAATCGTTATTGTATATTAATAATTTTGTTTAGCGCCTGAAATGATCATGAAGATTGACTTCAAGATTTTATGTTTGCAAATGAAAATCTAAATTCATTGCTAATAAAATTCTAAATATAAAAGTTTGTGTTGGCTTTTGCCGTACTATCATATAACTATATGGTAAGTTTCTACTTTGTCGTATGTCGTCTCTGGTTCGAGGTCTTCTTCCAATTCCGGGTAGTTCTGTTATCTTTCGGAATATTGGCTCTGATCTATTGAGTCGTAGAGACATTTCGATTAAATTATCGTCGTATAACATTTTGAAAATGTTTTGTCTAAATTCTAATCTATTTTTGGTTAATTCTAAGCTATTAAGGTCTAGTTCGAGACTTATGGTCGCACCAGATGAGTAAGGACCGAAGTGGTTAACTCGTAGAGTAATTTCGGATAGGGTACACCGTCTGCTCGTCACGCTATCTTATTTTCGGCCGGATAGATTCGTGCAACTTCTTAGTCTAATACCGATCCTAATCTTACTCTTATACTATCTAGTCTCAGGTTGTTTAACTATTCTCTGCTAGGCTCAATAGATCTAGGGTATACTGGTTTATTGCGGCTGCTGAAGTTCTCTTGGAGAGGCAACTAATTTCTAAGTTAAATTCAAATCTCTCTGGTGCTGAAATTACAAGTAATTTCAGCACTTACAAATAAGTGGGTTGTTAGTTAGATGGATCATGATTGGTTAATATTAAATACTTTACAGTGGTAAAATATCTAATTTATCCAATCATAAAATGTAGTTTAGATCAGGTTCCAGAAGCACCATATTCGGAGATCAGGAGATCTTTCGATCTGTGGAGTGATGTCTCCTCTGTCGAGTGTGTTTAATAGAGCCTTTATGAATCATAATCGTGTCAGAAAAAGACTGGATCATGCTTGCTCTGAAATATTTTGAAGTTAGGCTTGATCGTGCTTGCTCTGAAAAGTTGCCTAAACTTTTTGCCGTTAGTTTTTCTACACCTGACTATGGGCTCATGCTTTTGAGTGTCAATGAACAAAGTTAACACACTGATTAAGGGATGATTTTTTCGTTTTGACGTTGAAGTTTGATTATTCTCTTGTTTGGTTTTGATATCTTTTGAAATTCAATTAAGAGCCTAATTTTTAGTGGAAGATAAAGTACCTTCTAACTTATAAGTGGATTTTAGTTTTGAAATTTCTCAGCGGAACGTTGAAGTTAACAAGTCATCCTGTTTTCTCAGTTTGAAGAAAGAAAAAAAGAAATGTATTTCTCTTCAAAAATTTGCATACCAGAATTGTATACATTTGCAAAATCCTTGACCACAGGGGACACTACATGGACCTTTTGGTCGCTGGGTAGTGCCTTAACGTTTCAAAGCACTGTTTACACTTGTATGATAGACAGTCACAATAATTAACACACGTGAAAATGCTTCCTGATTACGACTTTAAGCTTATGTTGATTGTAACAAGGCACCATCGGTTCGAGTCTTTCTAGGCAGTCATTTGGTACCCTTAAAACCCCGTAACAAATGATCATTTCCGAGCTCAACGCCGTGATAGACCCATCAAGTAGACATGTTTATGCAACCTTTTTTCAGATCAAGAGTTTATAAACAGGAGGGTTAGAAAATGTGTATTTCAAAATCACGCATCGATTTTACCACAAATTTAGCAAGATGGTTGAACATTTTATCGTTTCAGGTTGTGATGTTGAAGATGTCGCTAATCCAAATTCTTCAAATCAACACATCCGAAAGATTCTACTATTAGAACCTAAAAAGGCACTGGCAGCCGGCCCTCTCAGAGTTGCATTAGTTTTAATTCTTACTTCCCCGTAGAGAAAAACATTGGCAGGCTTAAATGTGGATAAAGAATTGCGGATGAAAACAATGATTCAAAAATTAATTTGGTCAAATCATAATTCCCCAGAATAAAAAGGGATTTCATTCTATGAACGTAATTACTCTTTGCGAGACATTTAACGATTGGCATTCAATTGGAATCAAATCATTTTGATGAAGGATATTAAAAAGTTTGGATCCTCGATATACCAATGAATTTTTTTTGAATTTTTGACTTGATTTTCTTTGTTTTCAAAAACTTTCGATGTTCTAGTAGTTCTGCTGTGATAATCGAAACAAAATAAATCTTTTTGATACTTTTGGGAGTGATGACCGGATACAGATCATATAAGAAGTTTAAATAGCTCACATATGTATAATTCATGTACTGTAAAGATTTTTCTTGAGGCAAAAACGTCTGAAATACTGTCGTTGAATTTCCGAAAAGTCAATCAGCCTAACAATTTTCGTGGTTGTAAAGCATTGAAATTTGTACGCCCGTAATCCAGAATTGGAGGTGGTTGTAAAGCATTGAAATTAAGATTGGTTTTAATTAGCATTGGTTGTAAATCGTTGAAATTTGTACACCTGTAAACCAGAATACCATATTGCATCAATGATCCAATATTGATTCATAATTTTGAAAAGAACACTAGATGGCACATAATGCCTAGTGTATGCTACTATTCCACACTGTTTGCGCAATTTTGATCTGACATAGTCTATGTGTACATTAAAATTCAAATTGTGATCTTTAATCACTTCCAAATATTTTCATGACAACTCCGTGGACAAGTTTTTATTTTTGAAAAGATATGGTATTGATAGAAGCGCCTCTTTTGGTTCTTTTAATTGGATGGTTTTTTTCATGTTTAGGGATAGTTTATTTGCTGAGAACCATTGTGCTACTGCATAAAAATTCTAAACTACTGCATAAAACTTGACTTTTCTAAAGAACTGTCAAGGCTCATGATCGTAGTGTCATCGGCGACTAAAAAGCTTTCTGAGTTTCTGCATGCATTTGGTAGATCCTTAACATAAATGAGAAAAAGTAATGGACCTAATATTGAACCTTGGGGTATCCCACTTGTAACCTTTTGATAATAAGAACAAATGCCATTTATTTGAACACATTGCTTTCCTTTTGTTAGATAGCTATTGATCCAATTATAGCAGGTATTGGTTACTCCATAGGATGGAAGCTTTGCAATTAAGATACTTTGATCTATTGTATCAAATGCTTTTTTCAGATCGAGAAAACTGGTAGGGCTGACATTCTGATCAAATTTTTGCTTTTTTAAGTTACCTCTGCATTGGCATCAATTGTGCCGTGCCTTATCATATATCTGAATTGTGTATTATAATCGAATTCAAATTTCTCAATATAGTCATATATTCTATTTAAAAAGTTTTATTGAGGATAGCAGCGCTATAGGCTGATAGTTATTCAATTCAAGTTCAGAACCTTCTTTATGCATGGGTAAAATCTTTGCTTTGGAAAGTTCCGATGGAAAAATAGTTTGGTCAATTGAGTCATCGATGTTTTGTGTTAATGATGGGGGAGGGGGGGTTCTAATGCAATTGAATATTCATTTTTTTTTGTTTTGATTCAACATGGCTGGGTATAAAATTATTGACATTAAAGGTTTGGGAATTCTAAGTTTTCCTTTGGTATATTTAAAATCAGCGTTTCCGCCACATTTGCAAAAAAAGTTGTTAAAATTATCTGCAATTTTTTCCGACGCTTTTTCCAAATTACCATTTTTGTTGTTCATTTGTCTAATTAATAGAATTGCTGTTATTGTGATTTTCTCTAAGTAAATTGAGAAATTGATAAAGTTGCCTTGACTCGCCAATACATGTCATATATTTATTCATAGAGTAGCACCTTTTTGATACCTTGATTTTTTTCTCAACTTTGCTTCTGAATTCAGTATATCTTTGTGTAAAATTATTCGTCCTGTTGTGGCACATACAACGATGGAGTCGATTTGTTTTACGAATTGAATTCAAAATCTTAATTCGTTTTGTTAACCAAGGAGGACACTTTGTTTCCTTTTGACGCCGCACTACCATGAGAGCAAATTTATGAAAGATTATCATTATGATCACATGGAACTTCTGATAAACCTCATTTACTTTCACTATTTCGTTAATTGTTATTTTTTGAAATTCATGGACCAGTACAAATTTGAAATTCTTGATTCGTGTAGATGATTTGAGAAAACTAGTATCTCTTATGTGAGCTGATATATTTTGAATTTGTTTACAGTCGGTTTCGATTGTTATCCTAACTGGAAAATGATCTGTAAATATCTCGTGCGATAGTACTTGTATCTGGCATCCTTGCAACGATTTTACTTAAAAAAAGTGATCCAAGCAAGATTGAGTATTTTTTGATGTTCTTGTTGGTAAGTTGCTTAATATTTCAAATCTATTCGACTGGATTGCATCTGAGTTTGTTGAAGTTGCTCCGTTTAACTTTAATATTTCCACTTACGATAACTGAACATGGATAGGAACTTTTCGCTTCTAGGTGTGTTATTAATTAAGAGAAAGATGTAATGCTTACCTTTTATCCTAAGTTCTAACATTAGAATTTCGTAAATAGATGTATCTAATTTTTGTATAACTTTCACAATATTAACACTTCGAAAAATAACGCCTCCTCCACGGGGAGGGTCGCGGTTTGGAGACATCATCTTTATCCAGGCAAATTTCTGTTACAGCTAAAATGTTTCGGGGCGACTCAAGTCATTGTACAAGCGATTCTAACTCGCGATGTTTTTTAAGAGATCGTGAGTTCACTGGTAGCACATTCATTGTTAGTTTATTTATTATACCTAAATAATCACTAGAAATATGTCTATTTGTTTGCTAATGGAGATCATAACAGAACTGTACATTACTTACTTGGTATTTTACTATTTTAGTTGTCGGCCGCCTTCAAACAGTCCTCTAATTGAAAAAACTCTTGTATCTTCTTTTTTTCCGGTAATAAATGGTTCCCTCTTCCGTCCAAACATTTTATGAATTTGGATCTGTTTTTATCATGTTGAAAAACTTTACTCTTGGTACAGTGAGGTCTTCGAAAACTCCTATGTTCTTATGCATTTCACTATCTTTAAATTTCTTTTTATTTTTCAGCAGCTCAATTCTCAAAGATCTCTGGAAAATCTTACAAAAATGGGTCTGGTGCCATGATTGTGAGCAGGTAGTCGGTGCTCAATTGAAATATCCACATCACTGATTATCGTTCTCACTTACCCGCCAATTCTATCACTTTTCTGCTGTTGTTTCACTTGGTTAAGAAATTTGACTATTATTCTAGTTACTTTTTACCGCTTCAGTAGTCCGATCATCCTCAGGTTTTCTCTTCTGTTATACGACTCAAGTAACTCATTTTCCGAACGATTTTTCAGAATTATTTGACTTTTGCCGTAGTCCATATAAGATTTCATTTCATTCGTTAGCTATGTCTTCACTCCAGATACTGCTGCAGCAATGATTTTCTGGATTGTCACTTTCAGAGTTGATTTTGTTTCTTCGACTAGTTGAGGAGTAATGGCCTTAAGAGATGTAGCAACCGCTCTCTGAATCATATCTGAGAAGTCATCCCCTTCCTAAATACTTGCCAGCGGACTTTGATTTAGTTTACTTGTTCGTCTCATTTTTTCCCTGTTGGTGTCTGATCTTGATATCTTAAATCAGGTGTTGTTTTTAATCTTTCTTGCATTTTCATCATCACTTTCTTCTCTCGTCATATCTTTACTTTCGATGGACATCTTTGTGGTTAATTTGCATACACTCGATTCGATTGATGAGATCACTTATAGAGCCTAAAAAGGCACTGACAGTGACTTCTCCAAATTCGAGCAAGTTACAGGGACAGAAATAGACCTTTGGAGCTTAAAAAGCACCGGCGATTTGAAGTTCTAGTTTGTACTAGATCCAGAACGACAGAAGCCAGTACACTCGATGACTTCCAAATGGCCCGCACTATCTACTGCAAGATCGATTTTTTTTCGCAGTATTTTCTTCATTAAGCTCTTAATACCGCGTAACGCAAATTCGTTAAGATGAACGTTGTCTTTCTTCAGGTGTCCTTTCGGTGAGTATATGAAATGAGATAATCCTCTGAATTTCCAAACTGCTTTTTTGACCTTTGGTATATCGTCCACTTTTTTTGCTCTGCTAAAGTTGTTACTTCCCAGAGGAATACCAAAAATTTACACTTCCTTCGCACGCGTTAGTAAATGATTCGCTAATTCCAAAAGTTGATTTGCTATTTCTTCAGTGGAGGCTGTTTATGGCTTGTCGTTGTCAAAATGATCGTTTCCCCCAAATGAGAGTGCTATTATTTCGTATCGATAAGTGGGTGGAACAAAATTGTAAGCGTGTTGAATAATCCCTCCGGGTAGCGAAAGAACGTTGAAGTTAGGGAAAAATAACTTCTTTGCCTGCGAATCTGCAATCATCAGAAATTTTGGGGAGACCGTTTGAATATGTGGAACCTCATTCATTCAAGGTTTTTGTTCTAAAATCTCCGGTGAGAGCCCCCATTCAAGATCTATCTATCAAAACCATATCTTTTTAACAGGTCCATCACAACAATTAGGCTAATTGCTACCATAGTTCCTAACGAGCTCGATTACGGTAAGCTATTTCAGCGATCGATATGTTGCAATTACTTGTGAAGAAACAACTGAACAAGAAATTACGTCAAAATCTTCTTGAAAGTTTTTAATTTAATTAATTCAGTTTTTTGTTGAAAGTTAATTGCCCCATCATAAAGTCATTAACTAAACGGGACAGTGTAAGGGTGTCAATTGAGTCCTAAAACACAGTCATAGTCGTCATACATAAGCACCAAATAGTCATGTTATAACAAGGGTATCCGGTTGCTGTGAATGTACCGCATATTCTCCCAATTACACAGATTCAACAAGATAGTTTCTAAAAAAGGAAGAAATAAAAAATAAATCAAAAAATTTCAAGCACTTTTTTTTTAAAATTCGGGTTCTTTTTTTTCAGACCATTTTTTCGTGACACGAGGAGAAGGGCTTATAATCATACCATATGTGACCCCCTGTGAGATTTTCTCGAAACATTCAAAATTGTGTGAAAAAAAAACGACGCGAAGCCAAAGTTCCTTCCCCCTCATCGAGAGTGGTGGAAAAATAGTGATTTTATCTGTTAGTGTCGCTTCTGCTATAAATTTACTGGTAATTTAAGAGTAAAATTGAGTGGAGAGGAAACTGTTTATGTTATAAGTGGAACTAATTCGCATGATGAAAAGCTTAATTATATTCGGCCATTTGAAAGTACTGCCAAAAAATGGTAGACATTGGCGACTGACAAACAGAAACGAAACGAACTCTTGCCAGTTGTAGTTTTAATTTAACAAATCCCCCCCAATGCTGGTAAGAGGCTAGTTGTATGTTTGATTGTTTGTTTGTTTGTTTGTGTAGAAGGGGTCAGTGATTCCGCTGAGTGTGAAGTTGGGGGACAGGGTGCTACTGCCGGAGTTCGGGGGCACCAAGGTCCAGTTGGAAGATGAGGGGGGCAGAGAGTACCACCTGTTCAGAGACACCGAGATCCTGGCCACCTTTCACCCCACAGAAGCAGATGACTCATAAGAGGCGAGGGGAGGGGGACACAAATAAAAGAGAAGAGGAGAGATGAAACGGAAACAACACTATAGTGAAAAACATCATCATCATCATCACTGCATTTTGCTCAGAGAGAACAATCAAAATAGGGAGACATGCAAACGAGCAAATGAAGGATATAACTGGACTGAATTGAAAAGAGCAGCAGCTGAGCTGACAATTGTTCAAAACTACTACATAGACTAAAACATTTAAACTGCTGACCAGTATTGATTTATAACCAATTGAGATGTAAGGAACATGTGCTTGCACTTGTACTTAATTACACGGGGCCTAGGAAGTTAGACGATAAGCAAATTAGACGGATGCTACAAAAACGAAATTGATTACAGATCTGGCATTTTAGACGAAAAAAACTATGAAAAGGAAAGGGCCAACGAAATTTTTTCTTAAGACTCAAGTTTCATAAATACAAAAAGAACGTAAAATGTCAATGCCTATCAAAACAATTAGTTTAAATGAACATAAAATGTCATATACGATATTTACAGGAGAGTTTTGAACTGAATAAATTATGCATGATTGACTGGTTAAATTTTTGGCCACCGAAATTTAACTGTTGTCTGCAAATAATCTTAATCTTTCTCATTTTCGTCTATTTTCTCACAATTGCACTTTTGCAAAATGGTCTAATTTCATTTCAAGAACCTCCGTCTAATTTGCTTATCGTCTAAATTCTCAACCCCCATTTACACAGCTGATGTGAAAACTACTAATGTTTGTTCATTATGAACCAATTGTTTTATGGCCATGAAATGTACCTTTTTTACGTCCAAATCATGAGCACAATCCTCATTCGGGAGCTTGTTTCGTTTCTTATGCTGCAGTATCTCAACTATTTGTACTCCCGATATTTCTCGTGTCATTTAATCAGAGTGGCGATATTGATGATTTGGTGTTATCTAAATCAGCCTACATGTAAACGTTAGACATTTCTTAGCTGCAGTTTTATGATAATCTGAATTGCAACCAGTATATCTTTGATCCCTGTCCCTTTCTCTCTCTCTCTCTCTCTCTCTCTCTCTCTCTTGCTCTTAAGTTGTCTTCCTTTTCTGATTGCAGTTTGTACCTCTTTTGAAATGAATCTCCAGCTGAAATTGAAATACTCAAGACAATTCATTTTTTGCTTTGCTCTTAAAATTCTGCTTCTGCACAACTAGACATTGGCAGAAGTGAATGTATTCAGGGTTGCAAAAACAAGCCAAGAATAGAGTGAAGATAGCTTTGAAAGCATCACCAAACTAGACATTGGCAGAAGTGAATGTATTCAGGTTTGCAAAAACAAGCCAAGAATAGAGTGAAGGTAGCTTCGAAAGCATCACCAAACTAGACATTGGCAGAAGTGATTGTACTCTTGATGAAACAATTTTGGAGTAAAATCTGCATTTGTATAAAGTATAGATAGAGTCAACAATTTGATAAATGAAATGATAATTATCTAATCTTTGCAAAATTTGATCAAGCAATTATCCGATTGATACTAAGTGAACTTTGCAAATTTCCACTGGGCAGAATCATGAATGGTTAGATACACAGTAGTTTTGGGTGAGAATGAAATTTTCAAAAAAAAATTTCTGAGACAGATAAAAAGAGATTTTGCATTGTAGTCCGAATAAAAAGTGGGATATGCTTGACACATAGCAGATGCCATCACCGATTACTTGTTGAAAATGATTTTTATCTACATGGAATTGCTTACAGAGTAGTTCCATCACCTACGCATTGTCCATATTTGGATCACCATCTACTCTTATTCCATAAAAGGAAAAAATACCTTATTTGGAATGTACAGTGAGTCATCAACATTTCCTAATTTCTATATATTTACAAATATCATTATTTTGAAATATCTACTGCTGATCAGTTGACTCTGAGTCTCAAATCAAAAATGAATTCACGAAAAGATTTTTGTCCCAACTATATTGAATTTGCTAAGAACCACAAAAGAATTGGAAGATTTTCTTGGTCCCAAAAACCCTACAACGGAAAAATTTACCTCGAACCTTGCTTCCAATTGCTAAAGAAAAATGAATCGGGACAAATCGAAAAAACCCAGCAAGTCTATCTTGGTGAAAAAGAAGGGGAAAGGATATCAGCAATACGGAATACTGTTATTCACGATGCTCAAAACCTTGACTTCGTTCCTGTATTGGAACCCTATTTTGACAAAGACTCAACCATGGAGCAGGAACTTTCGAACTGTCATACGGTGTATGACGTAGCAACATACAAGAAGAGAAGGGTGTGTGTCACAATCAAGAAGTACAGTGTGAACAAGCCACTCTCCATTCAGATTCGACTCTTCAACGCAAAGGAGAACGAAGTCTTGAAGCAAGTTGCCTATGTTCAACTACTCTTTGAACAAATTCAAAGAACTCGCCAAATTCTTGGGAGATTTTATGATTGTTGAGAACTGTTATGTTCAATAATGTTGTTGACTGATGTTATTATAGTCATTAAATTCAAATATTCCTTCTTCTTGAATCATTTTTCAAAATTTCTTTGAGCTGAACAGTATGAGTTGGAACATTGGTTTTCCAGAAATCTTGTTTAAAAGCTTCAAATTAAATTGGGACTTTTTCATATCGTCTTACTAGAAAAATCCCAGAAATTTTCACTAACAGTTTTGGAATTTCAAAAATTACCAAACTTGCAAGATTTGGATACAGAATCACAAATTTCTCAATTTGAGTGGACTTTGCATAATGGAAGACCAAAAGTTTTTCTAAGTTATCGTTCAGATATTTAAAAAAAAATAGATATTATAGAGTATCGTAGAAAAGGAAACACTTGGAAAAACAATCAGAAATTTGAGTTGGAAAAAAAGAGTATGATAAACTGGTTGATTTTATCCCCTCGGTTTTGTCTTATGTCGAAACATTCAAAAAAACTTGTATCCTTATTGACAAATGCACTGTAGAAAATGAACGTTCAGAAACTGAATGAAATTCTCAGAAATTTTGATTTGATTAAGCAAGACTTTTCATCAAATACAAAAAGAAAAATTACTTTCTTTGTACCTGTATTGTTTTGGATCCAAACATAAATTTGAAAGAAAAGGACCAAAAATTTTCTTTTGTATTCCTGATTGGATACTGAAATTCCTTAATGGATTATTTTTTTGCAAATTCAAAAATTTTAAGACTTCATGCATTTTTACATGATGCAGCTGGATCTGTAAAGTCTGCTACTTAAAAAGGACCGGGTAATTTTTATGTTTTACCTAGATTTCCAAGTTCTTGTTCCCTTGGTCACGTGACTGGGTTGTTCTCTAAGTTTTTGCTTCATCAGTATATGCATTGTTCGATTGTTAGTCATTTTAGCCAAAAACTTTAACGAAAATAGTTAACATCATGAACCTAGTTCTTTTGGATATTGAGTGTATTGAAAACAAAATAGTGAAAGAGTTAGGAGTTTATAAAAATGGACAAACTGTGGGATATTCCTCTCTTTCTCCCAAAAAGTTCAAAGCTACATATCAGTCTGCTTGCTGTACGAAGCATCATCATGAAATCAATTGGAACAGTGGCCATGAAAAACATACCGATCTTGAAAAAATATTGAAAAAATTTGAAAGCTCCAGAAACGGAGTTTTTTGCAAAAGGTTATGAAAAATGTAAAATTCTGTCAGAAATTTTGAAAACAAAGGTTACAAACTTGGATGACTACGCATGCCCAAAAATTCAGAAATTGATTTTCAAAGATGAAGAACATGGTTGGAGATGTAGCAGCTACCCATTTCATCATGCAAATACTCTTCACTGTGCAGAAAGTGAAGAATTTGCATACAGAACATGTACTCAATTTTTTTTTCTAAAAAACTGTAAAAAATCTAAATATTTTTGTATTATCGTGTTTTTGAAATTTAAATTTTAATCAATATCAGTTTTTTCATTTCAAGTTGAGATGGGTGATGAATGTGACTGATAAAGCAATTAAAGTGAGGAAGTTTTGTTTTTGATGAGGAGAATCATGAGCGAAAATCATGGAAGTTTTTTGGACGTATGTGTAATAGATCTCTTTTAGTTTTTATGTGCCAAGTTTTTTTCATAGTTTTAATACTAGCATGTGCAATCTTTCGAATCATTTTATCCACAACATGTGAAGAAACAACAGTTTAGGTAGCAATTTTATCAAGTACAATCGGTTATATTTTACCTTCTCCAAAGCTATGAACAAAATAATTTCTACCAAAGAACGAGTTTTTATTTCGCTAGTTGGACCGAGTGGATCTGGAAAATTGAATTTTTTTTTGATTGGTTAAAAATTGGTACATTTCAACCAAAATTTGACAAACATTTTTGTTTTTATCAACTTTATCAACCTTTTTATGGACAAATGCAAAGAAAACTTGTTTCATCAAAGCAAAATGGGAAGAGACGTTGAGTTACAAAATACACAAATAGTCTTTTTCAAGTCACCGAGAGATGTTTTACCAATCAATCCCTAAAGTCAACAACTAGGTCTAGGATCACAATTGAAAGAGTGGTATCAAGATGCAACATCTACTCCTTATGGTCTTTTACTCATTGTTTCAACTCCAAAAACACTTGATTTGCTAAGATATTGCACAAACAGTGGTTAACTTCAATCAAACTTTTATCTACCAGCAGGAACAGAAACAAAGTTTTTGGACAATGAGCATACAATACGTCTCTATACTCCCAATATTTCAATCGTTTTCCCAAAAACTTCAAAAACAATTCATTCTCCATTGTCCAAAAAGTTTCATTCAATTCCTCAGCGAATATCTAGTAAACTTGCTACGAGGCAAGCTAAAGGATCTTCGAAAGGTAGACGTAGTAAAATATCGAAGAGAAATATCAGAACTCACACGAAGAAGAACTTCACTGCATAAAAGGAGAAGTTTTTAAGCTCGCCAAAAGGCTTACAAATAATATCTGTTATCACTCCTTTTGTCATTAAACGATTGACATAGTATGGATCAGTTGGTTCTAATTCCTTACTCAATTTATCAATCACAAAGTACACTTCCAAAAAAAATTGGAACAAAAGCAAGAAGAAGAAGAGGTTCTACCAAAAGATTTTGATTCTATTTACAGTGCAGTAAAGGCAAAGTTGAAAATGAGTAACAATAAGCACCTTATTGATTCAAATTTGAATTCTCCTAGAATTAGACTAAGTCAGTCAGAAAATATCATATTAGATAATCGAGACACAAAATAATCAATTGTAGACTTTGTGTGTGCACTAAAGCGAAAAAATACCGACTTTCCCGATATTTACTTCACCATTTTGGAAACAACTCAAATTCGACCTAAGCTTGTTATCAACAAGAATGCCAAAGTGAAAGACAGAGGAACTTGGATCTTTTTCAAAATCTGAAAAGGTAATTCTGAACAGATTGTTTTCTAAGGGTGGAGCTGCGTACGGTTCTGTTCGAAACTTGAGTAAAGCAAGCGGATTGTCAAAAAAGTAAGTAGAATATTTTTTACAAACCAAGAAATCGTATACAAAATTTGGTCACCCAATCAGACGTTTCCAAAGGCTTCAAGTTTTTTCGAAACATATCAATGAAATTTGGTGTATAGATTTGGCATTTGTGGACAAACTAGCGAGTCAAAACAATGGGGTCAAGTATTTATTGGTTGCTGTTGTTGTTTTTCGCGATTTGTCAGAGTTCAAACAATAAAAACTAAATACGCCAAAGACACTTTGAAAGCTTTCAAAAACAGGATTTCTCGAAAACACTCCTGATAAGCTTTGGGTTGATAAAGGACTAGAATATGGGGTAATTTTCAAAAAAACTTGCAAGGAAAACAAAACGTTGAAGTTTACTCGACAATGAGTGAAACAAATGCTGCATTTGCAGAGAGAGCCATTCAATAATTAAAACACATTATTTACCGCTACATAGAAGATCATGGTGAAAAATTCATTCACAATTTGCCGAAATTTGTGTCTAGAATGAATTGTCGCATCAATAGATCTATTAAGAAATCATCTAGAGATGTCAAGAAAACTGATTTCCTCTCAATTCTCTACAATAAACCTCTAACAAGGTATAAAAAACTAAAATTCGAAGTTGGAGACAGTGAGAATTTCAAAGAGTGGTATTCCTTTCCGAAAATGATACAAACCACAATTTACAGATAAAGTTTTCAAAATTTCGGCAATATTTACCAAAAAGCCTCCTACTTAGGGTTCCTACTTACATCATCAAAGATCTCGACAAAGAAGAAATTCTGGAAAAATTTTATGAAAAAGAGCTGAGAAAATGTTCAGATTAAAGGTAATTAGTTTTTTATTTTGATTTTCTATCGATCAATTGTCATGGACTCTCTTACCATTGAAATAGTTTCCAACGCTTCTTTTAATTGTTATCCGAACGAATAATAGTCTTAGTTCCTTTACAAAATTTCTAACTGAACAATTATTTTTGAAAGGAGAATGGGAGGTTTCTATTTCAGAAATATCATACCCTTCTTTGTACCAAAATGTTACAGAGGGAAAGCTTACATTCTTTGATGGTAGAGAAAGTTCTGCGGAGAAAAGAAAGATTGATCTATTTCATTTCAGTGCGGGCCATTCTCATTTCATTCGTCAGCTCTGTCTTCACTCCAGATAGTGCTGCATCAATGATTTTTTGGATTGTCACTTTCAGAGTTGATTTTGTTTCCTCGACTAGTTCAGGAGTCATGGCCTTAAGAGATGTAGCAACCGCTTCTGAATCATATCTGAGAAGTCATCCCCTTCCCAAATACTTGCCAGCGGATTTTGATTTAGTTGACTTGTTCGTCTCTTTTTTCCTATTGGTGTTTGATCTTGATATCTTAAATCAGGTGGTGTTGTTAATCCTTCTTGCATTTTTGACATATCTTTACTTTCGATGAACATCTTTGTGTTTACTTTGAGTGCACTCGATTCGATTGATGAGATCACTTATAGAGCCTAAATAGGCACTGGCAGTGACTTCCTCAAATTTGAGCAAGTTACAGGGACAAAAATAGACCAGTGGAGCCTAAAGAAAAGCACCGGCGATTCGAACTTCTAGATCGTAGTAGATCCAGAACGACAGAAGCCAGAACACGCAATGACTTCCAAATGGCCCGCACTATCTATTGCGAAATCGGTTTTTTGTTATATTTTTGGAGTATTTTCTTCATAAAGCCCTCAATACCGCGTAACGATAATCCGTTAAGATGAACGTTGTCTTTCTTCAGGTGTCCTTTTGGTGAGTATATGAGATTAGATAATCCTCTGAATTTCCAAACTGCTTTTTTTGACCTTTGGAATATCGTCCAAATTTTTGCTCTGCTAAAGTTGTTACTTGCCAAAGGAATACCAAGAAATTACACTTCCTTCGCACGCGTTAGTAAATGATTCGCTAATTCCGAAAGTTAATTTACTATTTCTTTAGTGGAGGCTGTAGATGCCTTGTCGTTGTCAAAAGGATCGTTTCCCCCAAATTATAGTGTTGTTATTTCGTATCGATCAGCGGGTGGAACAAAACTGTAAGCGTGTTGAATAATCCCTCCGGGAAGCGAAACAACGTTGAAGTTAGGGAAAAATAACTTCTTTGCCTGCGAATCTGCAATCATCAAAGTTTTTGGGGAGACCGTTGGAATATGTGGAACCTCAATCATTCAAGTATCTTGTTCTAAAATCTCTCCGGTGAGAGCCCCCACTCAAGATCTATCTATCGAAACCATATCTATTTAACAAGTCTATCACAACAATTAGACTAATTGCTAACATAGTTCCCAACGAGCTCGATCACGGTAAGCTATTCCAGCGATCGATATGTTGCAATTACCTGTGAAAAAACAACTGAACAAGAAATTACGTCAAAATCTTCTTAAGGGTTTTTAATTTAGTTAATTCAGTTTTTTGTTGAAAGTTAATTGCCCCATCATAAAGTCATTAACTATACGGGCAGTGTAAGGGTGTCGATTGATTCTTAAAACACAGTCATAGTCGTCATACATAAGCACAAAATAGTCATGTAATAACAAGGATATCAGGTTGCTGTGAATATACCGCAAATTCTCCCAATTACACTGATTGAACAAGATAGCTTAAAAAAAGGAAGAAATAAAAAATAAATCAAAAAAATTCAAGCATTTTTTTTTATTATTTTTAAAATCGGGTTCTTTTTTAAGACCATTTTTTCGTGACACGAGGAGAAGGGCTTATTATCATACCATATGTGACCCCCTATGAGCTTTTCTTGAAATAGTCAAAATTGTGTGAAAAAAAACGACGCGAATCCAAGTTCCTTCGCACTCATCGAGATTGGTGGAAAAAAGTAATTTCGTCTGCTAGTGTCGGTTAAATTTATTGGTTATTTGAGAATCAAATTGAGGCATGATGGGTGAATGGAGTGGAAACTGATTATGTTTTAAGTGGAACTAATTCGAATGATGAAAAGCTTATTTATATTCGGCCATTTGAAAGTACTGCCAAAAAATGGTAGACATTGGCGACTGACAAACAGAAACGAAACGAACTCTTGCCAGTTGTAGTTTTAATTTAACAAATCCCCCCCTATGCTGGTAAGAGGCTAGTTGTATGTTTGATTGTTTGTTTGTTTGTTTGTGTAGAAGGGGTCAGTGATTCCGCTGAGTATGAAGTTGGGGGACAGGGTGCTGCTGCCGGAGTTCGGGGGCACCAAGGTCCAGTTGGAAGAGGGGGCAGGGACTACCACCTATTCAGAGACACCGCGATCCTGGCCACATTTCACCCCACAGAAGCAGATGACTCATAAGAGGCGAGGGGAGGGGGACACAAATAAAAGAGAAGAGGAGAGATGAAACGGAAACAACACTATAGTGAATAACATCATCATCATCATCACTGCAATTTGCTCAGAGAGAACAATCAAAATAGGGAGACATGCAAACGAGCAAATGAAGGATATAACTGGAATGAAATGAAAAGAGCAGCAGCTGAGCTGATAATTGTTCAAAACTACTACATAGACTAAAACATTTAAACTGCTGACCAGTATTGATGTATAATCAATTGAGATGTTGTAATGAAGATGTGCTTCACTTGTCATTAATTACACGGGGCCTAGGAAATTAGACGATGAGCAAATTAGACGGATTCTAGAAAAACGAAGTTTAATACAGATCTAACATTTTAGACGAAAAATCCATGAAAAGGAAGGCCAACGAAATGTTTTCTTGTGACTGAAATTTCACAAATACAAAAAGAACATAAGATGTCAAATCCGAATTTTACAGGGGGTTTTGACCTGAATAAATTATGCATGATTGACTTGTTAAGTTTTTGGACACCGAAATTTAACTGTTGTCTGCAAGCAATTTTACTTTTCTCACGCAATTTGTCTGCAAATAATTTTGATCTCTCTCACTTTCGTCTATGTTCTCACAATTGCATTTTTGCTAAATCGTCTAATTCTTTTTAAGTACCTCCGTCTAATTTGCTTATCGTCTAATTTCTGAACCTCCATTTACACACACAGCTGATGTGAAAACAACTAATGTTTGTTCACTATGAACCAATTGTTTTATGGTCATGAAATGTACCTTTTTTACGTCCACATCATGAGCACAATCCTCATTTGGGAGCTTGTTTCGTTTGTTATGCTGCAGTATCTCAACTATTTGTATTCCTGATTCCTGATATTTCTCGTGTCATTTAATCAGAGTGGCAATTTTGATGATTTGGTGTTATCTAAATCAGCCTACATGTAAACGGTAGACATTTCTTAGCTGCAGTTTTATGATAATCTGAATTGCAACCAGTATATCTTTGATCCCTGTCCCTTTCTCTCTCTCTCTCTCTCTCTTGCTCTTAAGTTGTCTTCCTTTTCTGATTGCAGTTTGTACCTCTTTTGAAATGAATCTCCAGCTGAAATTGAAATACTCAAGACAATTCATTTTTTGCTTTGCTCTTAAAATTCAGCTTCTGTACAATTAGACATTGGCAGAAGTGATTGTATTCAGGGTTGCAAAAACAAGCCAAGAATAGAGTGAAGATAGCTTCGAAAGCATCACCAAACTAGACATTGGCAGAAGTGATTGTACTCTTGATGAAACAAGAGGGGAGTAAAATCTGCATTTGTATAAAGTATAGATAGAGTCAACAATTTGATAAGAGAAATGATATTTATCTAGTCTTTGCAAAATTTGATCAAGCAATTGTCCGATTGATACTAAGTGAAATTTGCAAATTTCCACTGGGCAGAATCATGAATGGTTAGATACACAGTAGTCTTGGGTGAGAATGAAATTTTCAAAAAAATTTCTGAGACAGATAAAAAGAGATTTTGCATTGTAGTCCGAATAAAAAGTGGGATATGCTTGACACATAGCAGATGCCATCACCGATTACTTGTTGAAAATGATTTTTATCTACATGGAATTGCTTACAGAGTAGTTCCATCACCTACGCATTGTCCATATTTGGATCACCATCTACTCTTATTCCATAAAAGGAAAAAATACCTTATTTGGAATGTACAGTGAGTCATCAACATTTCCTAAATTCTATATTTTTACAAATATCATTATTTTGAAATATCTACTACTGATCAGTTGACTCTGAGTCTCAAATCAAAAATGAATTCACGAAAAGATTTTTGTCCCAACTATATTGAATTTGCTAAGAACCACAAAAGAATTGGAAGATATTCTTGGTCCCAAAAACCCTACAACGGAAAAATTTACATCAAACTTTGCTTCCAATTGCTAAAGAAAAATGATTCGGGACAAATCAAAAAAACCCAGCAAGTCTATCTTGGTGAAAAAGAAGGGGAAATGATATCAGCAATACGGAATACTGTTATTCACGATGCTCAAAACCTTGACCTCGTTCCTGTATTGGAACCCTATTTTGACAAAGATTCAACCATGGAGCAGGAACTTGCGAACTGTCATACGGTGTATGACGTAGCAACATACAAGAAGAGAAGGGTGTGTGTCACAATCAAGAAGTACAGTGTGAACAAGCCACTCTCCATTCAGATTCGACTCTTCACCGCAAAAGAGAACGAAGTCTTGAAGCAAGTTGCCTATGTTTAACTATTCTTTGAACAAATTCAAAGAACTCGCCAAATTCTTGGGAGATTTTATGATTGTTGAGAACTGTAATGTTCAATAATGTTGTTGACTGATGTTATTATAGTCATTAAATTCAAATATTCCTTCTTCTTGAATCATTTTTTAAAATTACTTTGAGCTGAGCAGTAAGAGTTGGAACATTGGTTTTCCAGAAATCTTGTTTAAAAGCTTCAAATTAAATTGGGACTTTTTCATATCGTCTTACTAGAAAAATCCCAGAAATTTTCACTAACAGTTTTGGAATTTCATAAATTACCAAAATTGCAAGATTTGGATACAGAATCACAAATTTCTCAATTTGAGTGGACTTTGCATAATGGAAGACGAAAAGTTTTTCTAAGTTATCGTTCAGATATTTAAAAAAAAATTAGATATTATAGAGTATCGTAGAAAAGGAAACACTTGGAAAAACAATCAGAAATTTCAGTTGGAAAAAAAAGAGTATGATAAACTGGTTGATTTTATCCCCTCGGTTTCTTGTTCTAAAATCTCTCCGGTGAGAGCCCCCACTCAAGATATATCTATCGAAACCATATCTATTTAACAAGTCCATCACAACAATTAGGCTAATTGCTAACATAATTCCCAACGAGCTCGATCACGGTAAGCTATTCCAGCGATCGATATGTTGCAATTACCTGTGAAGAAACAACTGAACAAGAAATTACGTCAAAATCTTCTTAAAGGTTTTTAATTTAGTTAATTCAGTTTTTTGTTGAAAGTTAATTGCCCCATCATAAAGTCATTAACTATACGGGCAGTGTAAGGGTGTCGATTGATTCTTAAAACACAGTCATAGTCGTCATACATAAGCACAAAATAGTCACGTAATAACAAGGGTATCAGGTTGCTGTGAATATACCGCATATTCTCCCAATTACACTGATTGAACAAGATAGCTTAAAAAAAGGAAGAAATAAAAAATAAATCAAAAAAATTCAAGCACTTTTTTTATTATTTTTAAAATTCGGGTTCTTTTTTTAAGACCATTTTTTCGTGACACGAGGAGAAGGGCTTATTATCATACCATATGTGACCCCCTGTGAGATTTTCTCGAAACATTCAAAATTGTGTGAAAAAAAAACGACGCGAAGCCAAAGTTCCTTCCCCCTCATCGAGAGTGGTGGAAAAATAGTGATTTTATCTGTTAGTGTCGCTTCTGCTATAAATTTACTGGTAATTTAAGAGTAAAATTGAGTGGAGTGGAAACTGATTATGTTTTAAGTGGAACTAATTCGAATGATGAAAAGCTTAATTATATTCGGCCATTTGAAAGTACTGCCAAAAAATGGTAGACATTGGCGACTGACAAACAGAAACGAAACGAACTCTTGCCAGTTGTAGTTTTAATTTAACAAATCCCCCCAATGCTGGTAAGAGGCTAGTTGTATGTTTGATTGTTTGTTTGTTTGTTTGTTTGTGTAGAAGGGGTCAGTGATTCCGCTGAGTGTGAAGTTGGGGGACAGGGTGCTGCTGCCGGAGTTCGGGGGCACCAAGGTCCAGTTGGAAGAGGGGGGCAGGGACTACCACCTATTCAGAGACACCGAGATCTTGGCCACATTTCACCCCACAGAAGCAGATGACTCATAAGAGGCGAGGGGAGGGGGACACAAATAAAAGAGAAGAGGAGAGATGAAACGGAAACAACACTATAGTGAAAAACATCATCATCATCACTGCAATTTGCTCAGAGAGAACAATCAAAATAGGGAGATATGCAAACGAGCAAATGAAGGATATAACTGGAATGAAATGAAAAGAGCAGCAGCTGAGCTGATAATTGTTCAAAACTACTACATAGACTAAAACATTTAAACTGCTGACCAGTATTGATGTATAATCAATTGAGATGTTGTAATGAAGATGTGCTTCACTTGTCATTAATTACACGGGGCCTAGGAAATTAGACGATGAGCAAATTAGACGGATTCTAGAAAAACGAAGTTTAATACAGATCTAACATTTTAGACGAAAAATCCATGAAAAGGAAGGCCAACGAAATGTTTTCTTGTGACTGAAGTTTCACAAATACAAAAAGAACATAAGATGTCAAATCCGAATTTTACAGGGGGTTTTGACCTGAATAAATTATGCATGATTGACTTGTTAAGTTTTTGGACACCGAAATTTAACTGTTGTCTGCAAGCAATTTTACTTTTCTCACGCAATTTGTCTGCAAATAATTTTGATATCTCTCACTTTCGTCTATGTTCTCACAATTGCATTTTTGCAAAATCGTCTAATTCTTTTTAAGTACCTCCGTCTAATTTGCTTATCGTCTAATTTCTGAACCTCCATTTACACACACAGCTGATGTGAAAACAACTAATGTTTGTTCATTATGAACCAATTGTTTTATGGTCATGAAATGTACCTTTTTTACTTCCACATCATGAGCACAATCCTCATTCGGGAGCTTGTTTCGTTTGTTATGCTGCAGTATCTCAACTATTTGTATTCCTGATATTTCTCGTGTCATTTAATCAGAGTGGCAATATTGATGATTTGGTGTTATCTAAATCAGCCTACATGTAAACGTTAGACATTTCTTAGCTGCAGTTTTATGATAATCTGAATTGCAACCAGTATATCTTTGATCCCTGTCCGTTTCTCTCTCTCTCTCTCTCTCTCTCTCTTGCTCTTAATATGTCTTCCTTTTCTGATTGCATTTTGTACCTCTTTTGAAATGAATCTCCAGCTGAAATTGAAATACTCATGACAATTCATTTTTTGCTTCGCTCTTAAAATTCTGCTTCTGTACATTTAGACATTGGCAGAAGTGATTGTATTCAGGGTTGCAAAAACAAGCCAATAATAGAGTGAAGATAGCTTTGAAAGCATCACCAAACTAGACATTGGCAGAAGTGATTGTATTCAGGTTTGCAAAAACAAGCCAAGAATAGAGTGAAGATAGCTTCGAAAGCATCACCAAACTAGACATTGGCAGAAGTGATTGTACTCTTGATGAAACAACAGGGGAGTAAAATCTGCATTTGTATAAAGTATAGATAGAGTCAACAATTTGATAAGAGAAATGATATTTATCTAGTCTTTGCAAAATTTGATCAAGCAATTATCCGATTGATACTAAGTGAAATTTGCAAATTTCCACTGGTCAGAATCATGAATGGTTAGATACACAGTAGTTTTGGGTGAGAATGAAATTTTCAAAAAAATTTTCTGAGACAGATAAAAAGAGATTTTGCATTGTAGTCCGAATAAAAAGTGGGATATGCTTGACACATAGCAGATGCCATCACCGATTACTTGTTGAAAATAATTTTTATCTACATGGAATTGCTTACAGAGTAGTTCCATCACCTACGCATTGTCCATATTTGGATCACCATCTACTCTTATTCCATATAAGGAAAAAATACCTTATTTGGAATGTACAGTGAGTCATCAACATTTCCTAATTTCTATATATTTACAAATATCATTATTTTGAAATATCTACTACTGATCAGTTGACTCTGAGTCTCAAATCAAAAATGAATTCACGAAAAGATTTTTGTCCCAACCATATTGAATTTGCTAAGAATAATAAAAGAATTGGAAGATTTTCTTGGTCCCAAAAACCCTACAACGGAAAAATTTACCTCGAACCTTGCTTCCAATTGCTAAAGAAAGATGAATCGGGACAAATCGAAAAAACCCAGCAAGTCTATCTTGGTGAAAAAGAAGGGGAAAGGATATCAGCAATACGGAATACTGTTATTCACGATGCTCAAAACCTTGACCTCGTTCCTGTATTGGAACCCTATTTTGACAAAGACTCAACCATGGAGCAGGAACTTGCGAACTGTCATACGGTGTATGACGTAGCAACATACAAGAAGAGAAGGGTTTGTTTCACAATCAAAAAGTACAGTGTGAACAAGCCACTCTCCATTCAGATTCGACTCTTCACCGCAAAGGAGAACGAAGTCTTGAAGCAAGTTGCCTATGTTTAATTATTCTTTGAACAAATTCAAAGAACTCGCCAAATTCTTGGGAGATTTTATGATTGTTGAGAACTGTAATGTTCAATAATGTTGTTGACTGATGTTATTATAGTCATTAAATTCAAATATTCCTTCTTCTTGAATCATTTTTTAAAATTACTTTGAGCTGAGCAGTATGAGTTGGAACAATGGTTTTCCAGAAATCTTGTTCAAAAGCTTCAAATTAAATTAGGACTTTTTCATATCGTCTTACTAGAAAAATCCCAGAAATTTACAAACAGTTTTGGAATTTTATAAATTACCAAAATTGCAAGATTTGGATACAGAATCACAAATTTCTCAATTTGAGTGGACTTTGCATAATGGAAGACGAAAAATTTTTCTAAGTTATCGTTCAGATATTTAAAAAAAAATAGATATTATAGAGTGTCGTAGAAAAGGAAACACTTGGAAAAACAATCAGAAATTTCAGTTGGAAAAAAAAGAGTATGATAAACTGGTTGATTTTATCCCCTCGGTTTTGTCTTATGTCGAAACATTCAAAAAAACTTGTATCCTTATTGACAAATGCACTGTAGAAAATGAACGTTCAGAAACTGAATGAAATTCTCAGAAATTTTGATTTGATTAAGCAAGACTTTTCATCAAATACAAAAAGAAAAAATTTTTTTCTTTGTACCTGTATTGTTTTGAATCCAAACATAAATTTGAAAGAAATGGACCAAAAGTTTCCTTTTGGGTTCTTGATTGGATACTGAAATTCCTGTATGGATTATTTTTTTGCAAATTCAAAAATTTTAAGACTTCATGCATTTTTACATGATGCAGCTGGATCTGTAAAGTCTGCTACTTAAAAAGGACCAGGTTATTTTTATGTTTTACCTAGATTTCCAAGTTCTTGTTCCCTTGGTCACGTGACTGGGTTGTTCTCTAAGTTTTTGCTTCATCAGTATATGCATTGTTCGATTGTTAGTCATTTTAACCAAAAACTTTAACGAAAATAGTTAACATCATGAACCTAGCTGTTTTGGATATTGAGTGTATTGAAAACAAAATAGTGAAAGAGTTAGGAGTTTATAAAAATGGACAAACTGTGGGATATTCCTCTCTTTCTCCCAAAAAGTTCAAAGCTAATTATCAGTCTGCTTGCTGTACGAAGCATCTTCATGAAATCAATTGGAACAGTGGCCATGAAAAACATACCGATCTTGAAAAAATATTGAAAAAATTTGAAAGCTCCAGAAACGGAGTTTTTTGCAAAAGGTTATGAAAAATGTAAAATTCTGCCAGAAATTTTGAAAACAAAGGTTACAAACTTGGATGACTACGCATGCCCAAAAGTTCAGAAACTGATTTTCAAAGATGAAGAACATGGTTGGAGGTGTAGCAGCTATTCATTTCATCATGCAAATACTCTTCACTGTGCAGAAAGAAAAGAATTTGCATACAGAACATGTAATCAATAATTTTTTCTAAAAAACTGTAAAAAATCTAAATATTTTTGTATTATCGTGTTTTTGAAATTTAAATTTTAATCAATATCAGTTTTTTCATTTCAAGTTGAGATGGGTGATGAATGTGACTGATAAAACAATTAAAGTGAGGAAGTTTTGTTTTTGATGAGGAGAATCATGAGCGAAAATCATGGAAGTTTTTTGGACGTATGTGTAATAGATCTCTTTTAGTTTTTATGTGCCAAGTTTTTTTCATAGTTTTAATACTAGCATGTGCAATCTTTCGAATCATTTTATCCACAACATGTGAAGAAACAACAGTTTAGTTAGCAATTTTATCAAGTACAGTCGGTTATATTTTACCTTCTCCAAAGCTATGAATAAAATAATTTCTACCAAAGAACGGTTTTTATTTCGCTAGTTGGACCGAGTGGATCTGGAAAATTGAATTTTCTTTTTGATTGGTTAAAAATTGGTACATTTCAACCAAAATTTGACAAAAATTTTTGTTTTTATCAACGTTATCAACCTCCTTATGGACAAATGCAAAGAAAACTTGTTTCATCAAAGCAAAATGGGAAGAGACGTTGAGTTAAAAAATACACAAATAGTCTTTTTCAAGTCACCGAGAGATGTTTTACCAATCAATCCCTTAAGTCAACAACTAGGTCTAGGATCACAATTGAAAGATTGGTATCAGGATGCAAGATCTACTCCTTATGGTCTTTTACTCATTGTTTCAACTCCAAAAACACTTGATTCGCTAAGATTTTGCACAAACAGTGGTTAACTTCAATCAAACTTTTATCTACCAGCAGGAACAGAAACAAAGTTTTTGGACGATGAGCATACAATACGTCTCTATACTCCCAATATTTCAATCTTTTTCCCAAAAACTTCAAAAACAATTCATTCTCCATTGTCCAAAAAGTTTCATTCAATTCCTCAGCGAATATCTAGTAAACTTGCTACGAGGCAAGCTAAAGGATCTTCGAAAGGTAGACGTAGTAAAATATCGTAGAGAAATATCAGAACTCACACGAAGAAGAACTTCACTGCATAAAAGGAGAAGTATTTTAAGCTCGCCAAAAGGCTTACAAATAATATCTGTTGTCACTCCTTTTGTCATTAAACGATTGACATAGTATGGATCAGTTGGTTCTAATTCCTTACTCAATTTATCAATCACAAAGTACACTTCCAAAAAAAATGGAACAAAAGCAAGAAGAAGAAGAGGTTGTACCAAAAGATTTTGATTCTATTTACAGTGCAGTATATGCAAAGTTGAAAATGAGTAACAATAAGCACCTTATTGATTCAATTTTGAATTCTCCTAGAATTAGACTAAGTCAGTCAGAAAATATCATATTAGATAATCGAGACACAAAATAATCAATTGTAGACTTTGTGTGTGCACTAAAGCGAAAAAATACCGACTTTCCCGATATTTACTTCACCATTTTGGAAACAACTCAAATTCGACCTAAGCTTGTTATCAACAAGAATGCCAAAGTGAAAGACAGAGGATCTTGGATCCTTTTCAAAATCTGAAAAGGTAATTCTGAACAGATTGTTTTCTAAGGGTGGAGCTGCGTACGGTTCTGTTCGAAACTTGAGTAAAGCAAGCGGAATGTCAAAAAAGTAAGTAGAACATTTTTTACAAACCAAGAAATCGTATACAAAATTTGGTCACCCAATCAGACGTTTCCAAAGGCTTCAAGTTTTTTCGAAATATATCAATGAAATTTGGTGTATAGATTTGGCATTTGTGGACAAACTAGCGAGTCAAAACAATGGGGTCAAGTATTTATTGGTTGCTGTTGATGTTTTTCGCGATTTGTCAGAGTTCAAACAATAAAAACTAAATACGCCAAAGACACTTTGAAAGCTTTCAAAAAAGGATTGCTCGAAAACTTTCCTGATAAGCTTTGGGTTGATAAAGGACTAGAATATGGGGTAATTTTCAAAAAAACTTGCAAGGAAAACAAAACATTGAAGTTTACTCGACAATGAGTGAAATAAAGGCTGCATTTGCAGAGAGAGCCATTCAATAAATTAAAACACATTATTTACCGCTACATAGAAGATCATGGTGAAAAATTCATTCACAATTTGCCGAAATTTGTGTGTAGAATGAATTGTCGCATCAATAGATCTATTAAGAAATCACCTAGAGATGTCAAGAATACTGATTTCCTCTCAATTCTCTACAATAAACCTCTAACAAGATATAAGAAACTAAAATTCAAAGTTGGAGACAGTGAGAATTTCAAAGAGTGGTATTTCTTTCCAAAAATGATACAAACCACAATTTACAGATAAAGTTTTCAAAATTTCGGCAATATTTACCAAAAAGCCTCCTACTTAGGGTTCCTACTTACATCATCAAAGATCTCGACAAAGAAGAAATTCTGGAAAAACTTCATGAAAAAGAGCTGAGAAAATGTTCAGATTAAAGGTAAATAGTTTTTTATTTTGATTTTCTATCGATCAATTGTCATGGACTCTCTTACCATTGAAATAGTTTCCAACGCTTCTTTTAATTGTTATCCGATCGAATAATAGTCTTAGTTCCTTTACAAAATTTCTAACTGAACAATTATTTTTGAAAGGAGAATGGGAGGTTGCTATTTCAGAAATATCATACCCTTCTTTGTACCAAAATGTTACAGAGGGAAAGCTTACATTCTTTGATGGTAGAGAAAGTTCTGCGGAGAAAAGAAAGATTGTACCGATGAAAATTGTACAAAATTCATATCAGTTTTTGTGGCATCCGAATCACGATCAGTAAGTAGGGCTGCAACTTGATACCACACTTGAGCCCTGTGAGTTTTTCGTGGGGTAGCAGAAATGGGCAAAAATACGTACTCTACACCATTGATCATTTCAACTGCAGGAGAGTGGCCAGAACTACAAAATAGGAAACTGAGAAAAGAGTTTGGGAGAAAAGAGACATCTATTTAAAACTTTTTCTTAATGTGTTTTGTGATCGGGAGTTGTTTCTTGTTACTGGTTGCTTCTTGGAATAGAAACATATTCTAATTAACCTCCAGTCGCTGATTAGCGAAGTCAACACTTCACGCTTCTGACTAGAAGTCTCATTGTAGTTGGCAACAATGAGTGCTATTCATCAGCTACGCTCTTAAGCTCATTCTGTTTCGTAAAGATTTAGTTGTTGGTCATAATAATTTGCTGAGTGGGTTCAATTTTCGATGGGATTAGAGAAAAGAGCAGATTTAAGATTTGATCTCCTATTTCTATGGTCGATCAAGTTAAGTTTCGGCTGCTCGCAAAACACTAAAAGTAAGCCTCTGGGATTTTTTTAACGTTGTGAAGTGTTTTTTTTCTTGCATGCACATGCCGCTAAACCGTTATTGGATCCCTCCCTTAGTTACAGTGATCTCTCATTGTTACTGAGTTTCAAATCAGTTATGCTGCATCCCTTTTGTAATAAGTGTGAAATGTGTTGTGTTGTGTTGTCTCCTAGTCCAGTGGCGGTGGTGTTAGGAGGAAGTTGAGACCCCTGTTTGACCGGGTGCTGGTGGAGAGGGTGGCCAAGGAGATGAGGAGCAAGGGGGGCATCATGTTGCCAGAGAAGAGTGTGGGCAAAGTGCTGCGGGCCACTGTGGTCGCCTGTGGTCCTGGAAAGAGGGACGAAGTTAGTAACATTACTCATGCTAGTTATTAGTCTTAATCGCCATTCTAACAACATTTGTGGGGTAACTTACTTTCTGGATGATCGACAATTGTGACTAAATTGCCCTGCAGCAAACACACTCCATGGTGCTAAAGCATTTGAATATAACGGATTCTATGTATCAGTAGATAAAATGACTCGAAATCTTGCTGTTCATTTACCTTAGAACCAATCGGTGTTTTTTACTCAAAGTTCTGACTTGAGTCATATTTTTGGTTGTGATTTAGAGCAAAATCAAACAGCGTTATAATGAAAGGAAAAGGACCACATTGTCCTCAGTTTTCTTACGACATTATAAGAATACATTCTTTGATGATATATAGTGATTTTATAGAATATAACATAGTCGGTGATACAAAAACTCCCTTATTGCGTTGTAGTCCATTCATCTCCAAAGTAAAAAGTGGAGATACAATTTCTACGGGACAGTGCATGGATAGAAATAAAAGATAGTCCCGGCGAAAAAAATCTTTTTGCGTCCGTAGGAATTACTCGAGTTGCTCTCTTGTTCCGCAAGATTTCGAATAATCATTTTTGATTTAAACTTCATACGAAATGGTTGCTCCAAAATCAGCTGATTTTCCTATTTTTCGAGGACATGCAAGACAACGTGGAAAAAATTTTTGAGCTCTTGCACAAACTCTTGGGAGAACTGCAATCCTCTTTATTAAAAAATACATAGTCCCAGCTGTGAAAAGAATTGTGGCAGAATTGTTTGAAATCGCTGCTCCAGAGATTGGGGAAGTTGTTAGTGGACAAATAAATTTCAAAACATTTGCAAAAGATCTGGGAACAAAAACAGTTCGGAAACAATTGGGAGGTGGAAAAAAGAAATACAAGCGTAGGACAAAAAGAGCCCATTCTCGAAAAAGTAGATCGAAAAACAGACGCTCTCGCAAAGACATTTTTGACAATATAAAAAGAGTGTAAACCAAAGTCATTTTCGGTACGGGGCTTTTACAAACTTTTCATATGAGAATTTTGATAAAGTCCCAGTTTTGGAAACAATTAAGTCATCTTACACTCAAGAAGTATTCGCCAGTACTTCTCCGGATGAAAGTAGTATTGAGTTTGAAACTGAAATGGATCGTAATCTCTTTGGATATGCGTGATACCATCTTAGTTTAAAGCTTCAATTATTCAAAGGAAGATTGTTTGATGCTTTCAAAAATGAAAAAGCAGAACGTAAAGCAAAATCGGCGGAAGATTCAGATGAGGAACCACAAACTTCCTTAACTTATGCGAACAATCTACTACATTCTCTATTTTCCAACTGTGAAGTTTATTTTAACAATACAATGGTTTCCAACGCCAATGGGTTATATCCCCATAAGACACAAATATCGAACGAATTCAATTCCTCAGCAGTGAGTAATAAAGGAATACTTGTCATGGATACAGTTTTGAAGAATTTCCTGATGCATTTGATATGCATCCGTTCACTGATAGAGCAAATTCCTTAGGAACAGGGATAATTTTTTCAATCTATGGGAGACTTGTCATTGATTTGTTTACTTGCAAAAAATTGTTGCTACCAAATACCAAAGTTCGAATTAAACTAATTCGAGCTATATCTAATGCTTACATGCTATCTGATAATCCAAATATCAGTCTGAAAATTGTGGATTGTTCGCTGTTTACTAGAAGAATTTTAGTCGCTGAATTTTAGTCAGATAGATAGAAGGTGAAAGTATCTAATAGTTTGTTATTAGATCAAATTACAACATCATATTGTGTTTTGAAGTTTTTTTTGAAAAATTTTCATTTTGTTTTTGATTAAAGTTCCAAGTTTTTGCCCAAAAACTCACCATTGACTTACCATGTACCAAAAATCTAATCAAAAAACCTTCATTCCACAATTTACACGTAATTAACAATCAATTGTTCCCAATTAGATAACGCGCGCCAAGATTTTTGCGAAAAAACTAAACATTTCCACACAAATACAAAAAAAAAAAACATTTTTTTTACCATTATCTTACCATCACACAAAACCCAAAACCTTACCATCGGTATTCCCTATCTTAATACCTTGTAGACTCTATTCCTTATCTTAATACATAACATGACAAACCCAAAATCTATAAGGTATCTTAATACATGGGGTCTGCCATGCTCCCCCCTGATCAGCCTCAACATCTACTACTCAAGACTTTCTGGTTTTCTCAAAAGATAAAGATCGCACTTTCTAGGCTTGGTCCCCGTTCAATTTTTTTTTTGATTTGTGGAAACTGACTTTTTTGGAAAAACTTGTATAGTCGCAGCATTATTTTCTCTTTTTTGTCTGCTTGCTTTCCAAATTGTGGGTTCATTTTGAATATTTGACCATTTTAACTTAATTTTTCAAGCCGTTCTGCACTTAGATAGTTCACCAACTCTTACTTTAGTCATCTTTTTGTTTCGTTTAATTAGTTGGTTTGTCTCATGCCAACATGACCTAGTTATAAAATTTTGCGTTGTTTACGCTAGTAATCAGCTTAGTGTAATAATACGAAACGTCTTTTTTTCTAACCTAACTCACAAATAAAAGTGTTCCGTTATTTGGAATTTCACTGTAGCATTGGTAATTTTCTGCGTTGTTACCACTGGCATAAGATTTGAATAAGATTTACGCTAGTAATCAGCTTAGTGTAATATTACGAAACGTCTTTTTTTTCTAACCTAACTCGCAAATAAAAGTGTTTCTTTATTTGAAAATATCACTGTAGCACTGGAAATTTTCTGCGTTGTTACCACTGGCATAAGGTTTTTGAATTGTTATTCAACGGCGGTGATCGTTTTTCTAGAAATGTGTTAGTTAATTCGATGATCACGATGAGTCGAATGTATGAAATTTTTGCACATGTAAATTTTTCGAGTTGTCTAGCAACAATTTCTTTGACTCCTTTTGTCACTTAGTGGCTTTCATCTCATTTTTTGTCTGATTGTTTACATTGCTTCATTTCTGTTGTATCCCATGTGTTGCAACGATCCGCTTCTAAAACGTCTTAACTTTTCCTTAAACGCAAAATAACGAATTGATATTCACTTATTTAGGCCTTGATGTTTTTTGCTTGTTTTTTTTTTCAGGGAGAAGTCTTAAAGCGCTGCAGTATTTTCAGAAAGGCTTCCATGCATATCTATGAATTTATGAATGCACTTAGGTGTGTATGTACTTTTTGAATTCATCTGAACTTCATCTTAAAAAAGTTAGTTAATCCAACTTAGCGGTCTCCAAGTAGGAAATCGGTAATAGCGCGACGAAACGTAACTGCTTCTTGTTTCAAAATCGGATTCGTTTATCTATATTTTGCTTCAGCGGCGAACTTTGACTGAATAATTTATAAAATTATTTGTTTTTGCTCATCAAACGTCTCAAACCATTGCCGGTTTGAAACGGCTTTCGTCGAAACTGTTTCCCTCAAATTGATTTTCGTTGGATCTAGTTGTCTTCGCATGTTTTTTTTCGGGTTTTTTTAACCAATTACTTTGCTCGCTTTGCCAAGCGTGTGCTTCATTAAATCTCACAACGTTCGCCTCTGCGTTCAATGTAAACAAAAACGATCGGTTGTCGTGCAGATAGAGTAGGAGACTTTCCGAAAACCAAGTTGTCCTCTTTTCATTGATCACAACCTAAACTGTCTCAGTACCGTCCTGTACTAAGGCTCAATTTATCTTATTGTTTGTACCAGATTTTCCAAATTTTGTACATTTGATTACTTTCTTATATTTAGGTGAAGTTTCTCGATTGTATGCAAGGCATATAAACCTTTAGTTTTCCTTAAAAAAGAGCTGTTCTTTAATATGAAAAACAATGGCCAGGAATACTGCTGCCTTTTTACAGATTCGTATAATAAATAAATACATGAATCAATTTGTGCAATAAACCAACAAATTAGAAAACTTATCAAGGAATGAGCACCAACCTGAGCAAGCGCAGAAGGTAATTTTACCTTTTGAAGCGCTGCTGAGAACTTTTTATTAAGTGCTCTTGTCTTTGGACCTGATTTTTAAATCTAAGTAATATCATTTATCCAGGAAAAAAAGAAAAAAGATTTCTAAACAAATGGAATTTCGAAATCTTACAGTTCACTTATTTTGCATCTGTTTATATTACTTTTTCAAAAATAAATACGAGCAAAGAAAAGTAACAAAAAAGAACAGTTTTTTTTATCTGAAAATTATTTTTTAATTGAATTGCTTTATTTCAATTGCTAGGATGTTTTTCTTGTGTGTACGCTTTATGGTTCAATGATTAAAAAAAAACATTCAACTAATTGTTCTGGTAGAAAGGTTTTGAGATTTTTTTAGAATTAGTTGCCACCAATTAAATAAGAATCTCTGATTTTAGGCATAAGGTTGTCTATAGACTGTTTCAGCTCAATTAAATTTTCTTTATTGATATTCTTATTGAAATGAATTAGAGAATTATATAGTGCCCATTTTCCTACAATTAATTTTTTGTTATTTCGTGTTGATTTGTTTCTGTTGTTACTAATTTTATCCTTCCTGTGGTATCGAGTGATTTGTCTAATTCTTGTTTTAAGAACATGAAGATGATGAAGTGAACAACTTTATTTCGTCTTATTACTTGCAAATTTTTTAAAGCGGTTTTTTGCCAACTCCGTATACTAATTCACCATATTGGTAAATGGGTTGTATAAACTACTTGCAAGCTCTTATCAGAACAAATGAGCCGATAAACTGTCTTGTTTGATAGAAAATGAAAATGAACCCACCTCATTTTTTTACTGATTCAATATGTTGGTTCAAGGTAACATTTTGATTCAAAATTAATCCCAGATATTTAACTGCACTTTTTACTTCTACCGTGTTTTGGTTCCAGGTAAAACTTTCAAAGTTTTTTATTCTGTTGGTAATCTTAATCTATGTTTCTCCTATGTTTGTTGTAAATTTATTAGTTTCCAGCCATTCTGATTTTAGTTCCAAATCTTTTTCAAGTTCTTTAATTTCGTTGAGTGTTCCAAAAATATTAGTGTCATCGGCATAAAGAAAACATTCTCTGTGATGTAGTAAGTTGGGAAGATCATTGATATAGATAAGAAGTTTGCATATGACTACCCGAGTCGAGATTTTTCACCTAATTTGAAGCAAGATTTGAGCGGTTTGAGCGGTTTTTTTAGACAATTACGCTCAAAATCTTGCTTCAAAATGAGCGGTTTGAGCGGTTTTTGAACGGTTTATCTAAAAAAAACGCTCAAAAACCGCGCAAGATTTGAACGGTTTTGAGCGGTTTATCTAAAAAAACCGCTCAAAAACCGCGCAAGATTTAATATTAAAAAGTCGACCACGGTGGGATTCGAACACGCAATCTTCTGATTCGAAGTCAGACGCCTTATCCGTTGGTCTATGCTGACTTGCTGTAAGCTTAATATTCGCTGTATTTGTTCTACTGAATATGTTCAATGTTTTTGACATACACAACAAATATACTGTCAGGATTTTGATCTCTTCGTGTTTCTCTTTGATGATCTCGTTCAGAGTCTCTTTATAAAACAACTCTCCCGATCCGATCACTGGGATGGTCGGCAACTCCACCGCGTGGAACAGAAACAAATGGTCACCCTCTCGGTGGAAATTGTTCAAGTACCACCTGAGACACCTGAGACCCCTCTCCATCACAATTTTCCGTTGACTTTTCGATCCTTTTGATTCCGACAATGAAACTTCCGACAATAAAATGTTCAATTGGATTGTATGGGTCAAATAATGGTTGCAAGACGTTGGGGGGGGGGGGGTAAGTTGGTGGGGGGGGGGGGTTTGTTGGATGTTGGATACGTTAAGGGGGTACGTTGGTGGGGGGGGGTTTGTTGGATGTTGGATACGTTAAGGGGGCACGTTGGGGGGGGGGGGGGGTAAGTTGGGGCGGGGGGGGAGTCTGGGACCTCGACCCGGGAAGACCGCTCAAAAACCGCTCAAAAACCGCTCAAATCTTGCTTGAAAAACCGTTCAAAAATCACCGCAAGAAATGAGCGGTTTTTGAGCGGTTTTTTAAGCAAGATTTGAGCGGTTTGAGCGGTTTTTCCAAAAAAAACCGTCCAAACCGCCCAAACCGCTCAAACCGCTCAAATCTTGCTGGAAAACCGCTCAAACCGCTTTAATCTTGAGCGGTTTTTGAGCGGGATCTCGACCCGGGTAGCTTCAAAAAAAAATTAAATCATGTTGACTCAATAGTTGTCAATTTTTCATGCAACTTTGATGCTCGTGGTTTGTACAATTTTGCCTCGAAACAAGTGAACTTGTTGGAAACGACCTGGTCGCAAGTTAATCTTGCGCAAGAGAGCGAGTTTTTGGTCGATCGTATTCCTTGAAGGAACTTTGGCAGGAATTCGAATAAATTTGTCATTCTGGCTGAAAACTGTAGACGAAAAACTTCAATTGTTGGTATAGTTTGTGCAGCTACTTCAGACGTTTTTTTCTCTCTTGTTTTTTCAACAGTTTCAACTGGAGTTTTCACCGGCGCTGCAAAAACCTCCAATACTAATTTATAATTAGAAATTAAGATAGGTTTTTAGCAATAGAATATATAGCTGAAATAAGTAGGCTCTTCTCCAGTACTGTTTGGGAAATTTGCACACTGACTTTGCAGAATTCATCCTCTCCAATCATCAATGTTGCAGATGTCATATCAGTGACAGGGAAAAAAACTTTAGGTACTGAAGCAGTAATTTATGATTTATCTCAGAGCAAAGCTGATTTTTTTCTGTAATAGTGCTGAAGAAAATGAATTTTTAATTTATCTATGTTTGATTGCAACCCGAGATTATGTTTTCAGTTAGAATCAGAATTGCTCTCAGGGCTTAAAGGAAAAGAATTATTTGCGTTAAAATAAGTCAGTTTGAATTTTGACAAATTTACCTGGTTTGAATTAAAGATTATATTTTACAGAGCTCCAAAGCGATTGCATATGAGCAGAAAAAATGAACATTAAAAATGGTGATGAGACTATTATTAAAATAATGATGGCTAATGCTGGAGAAAATGAATTACATCTCTGCAATAATGAAAACATATGTCATTTCATTTTGATCAATTTGAAGTAATTTGGACAATGAGAGGAATTAGAAATGAATTTAATTCATGGGCTGTGAAGTTGGCTTAACTGGTGAACAAGGCAAGGCGGTGTGTGGGAAAACAGGGAAACATAAAACATTAAAAGTGTTGTTATATATTGTGGTAGTTCATGAGATGGCGATATGGAAATGAGAGATAGTGACGATGTGTTGAGAATATAGCATAGCACTTGAGTAGAGAGAGAGAGAGAGAGAGATGGGTTGATGGAGTGAAGAAGGATGGTAGAGTGGATGAGTGTGTATTAGAGTATCCAATGGAGTGAGGTTGAAGTAGTCCACTGGTGCTACATGTTTAGTCTCCTAGGTAGATGTAAATAGCGTAGATGGAGCCACGTGTATAAACAATGCGACTCAAAATACAATAATCACACCAACATCCACCTTCTGTCCCCACTCCAACATACATCCACTTGAGTCCACTTCTGCCCAGACGGGTGATGAGCTCATCCCTCATCTTCTGTGACGTCATACCCACTACACTCTCCATATCAGACAACACACTCTTCATCACACTCTCTGCCTTCTCCCTCTCCTCATCAGTTGCATCTCTTCTGTTGTAGTCTGAGTTAGGGACAGTGTAGATGTGCATGTTGTAGGGGTACTCTGTCTTGTTCATTTTCCACTCTGCTGTCTCACCCACTCCATCTTTACACTTGATACTATAGTCAGCGTTTTTATCATAGACATAGATGAACCAACTGCTCTTAGGGTCTGCATTCATTAAGGCATTTATGATCTCCTCTGCTGTCTTCTGTGTGCCCTTCCCTTCTGATCCTCTCAACATTGTCTCCGCAGTCTTCTTCCACTGAGCTGAAACAACACACCACCTTTCTACATAAACTTCCAAGCCACGTTCATTTCTTACTCATTTTGAAAATCTACGTTCTTTTTTTAAATAATTTCGGCATCTTAATGGATCAGCTTGTACATATTTTTATTCTTTTAGATATTCCTCTCAATTAATTAGTCTCTTTGTTTATTGTTCCGACTTTCGATACGAAAGTAACGGAGTATTTGTGCTCGGGGTGGGTTTTTTTCTTCAGACAAATTTCGACTTACTGAGATTGAGGTACCGAAGGTCGCCTCATGACACTTACTAACTAGCCATTTTTGACGGAATTTTTTTCATATCATTCAAAAGGTGTTGTTGTCTTGAGCTTAAACTTGAAAAGATATTTTACCTGTGATCATTTTCCGTAAAGTTATGTGGGTTTAAAAGTTACCATTTTGGCCCTTTAGTGACCAGTAACGCGCGATATATTTCGCGCTATTAACGCGTAACAGGAGAGTTAATCCGACTTAGAAATTGTTCCAAATTGGTTGAAAGAAGCTTATTTACCACAATTGATTTGTTACATTGAGCGAAATCAATTCTCTTAAGCTTTATATGGCGTGTGGGGGGATGATTTCATAAAAAAAAGTTCAAATTTCAGAATTTTTTTTTTCATTTTTTAAAACTATATTTATTTTTTTTATGTTAAAACTGTTCGATAAACCTGAAAAGGCAGTCGGACCATTCAGGGCTTTGCCCTGATACGAGCAGTATTGTTCTTGATTTAAAAATTGATCTCTTCAAAGCTGCTCTTTTTTTTATTTATGCGATGTTTTGTCCTATAACCTCATTCTCATGCCAACAATTGAAATAAATTGAAAACTGCAGCTGATAAATGAAGAGTGTATGATTCACAAATAATATTATCAGAATGGATCTGTGTCGATGCCAGAAATGACTTTATGACTTCCATGCCACATTTAGATGAGCTCAAATTGTCTGTAATCTAATTGAAGAGACGAACAGAACAGCATGACGAATGAATTAAACTATAATGGCACATCTGTTTACCTTGGTTGGCCAGTTCCTCTTTCTGTCTCTGCTCTGCCAGTGCTTTGGCAGCTGCCACACTCTGCTGCTGTCTCAACTTCTCCTCCGCCTCCGCCACTCTCGCCTCCAACTTCTTTCTCTCCTCCGCCTTCTGTCTCTCAAACTTCTCCTCCACTTCCCGCTCCTGCTTCTTAATCTGCTCCTGTTTTGCATTCAGCTTCGCCTCTTGCTCCTCCCTCTCTCGTTTGAACTGCTCTTCCATCTTTTGCTGCTGCAACTTCAGCTGCTCAATTTGGTCCGCCAACTTGGAATTGTTTTGTTCAGTTACCAACTTCGCCTCCAGCTCCTCTTGCTGTTTCTGAATTCTATCGAGTTTGTCATCAAGCGCCTGTTTGTCCTTCTTGCTTTGGTCGTCGAACTGTTTTTGCAACTTGTCGTGTTCTGCCTGTTTCTTCATCAGCTGATTGGTCATGTCTTGTTTCAGCTTCTCAACTTTCGCCTCTAACATTTCCCGAACCTTCTCTCTTTCCGCGGCCAGTTTCGCCAACTCCGACACGTGTTTCTTCTCCATTCTATCACGATCTTCTTCAGTTTTTCGCTTCAAAGTTTCCATCTGCTGCGAGAATTGTCTTTCCATCTCTCTCAGCTCCTGTTGTCTGAAACAGTTTTCCTCGTGGAAATGACAGTGCAAAAAGAGGCAGAGAATCTTATTTGTATCCTGCAAAATCAAAGGTAGAAAATCGAGACTACTTGTTTATATTTCAGTCAAAGCTCATTAAAACGGAATGTTTGTGCTCGGGTCATTTTTTATCCAGACAAAATTTGTCCTTTACGAAGCTTTTGACCAAGTGTTCTTACACATTTTGGTAGAAGTTGATTTCCAGGGCATCACATTTCATCAGTTTTTGTTAAGTTGTGAGGAGCTGATTTAGAAAAGATGCTGTTTTGATCAAATTAATAGTAATATCCGTAGTTTCGAGCTTGCTAACAGAGGGCCACTATATACAAAAGTTTGAGCTGGTTATTGCCTTCAAATTGGGAGACGTCAAGTTATTATGTTATAAGTTAGTAAGTGTGGCATGGCAGATGTTTGCCCTAGAGCCTTTAAAGCGTAAGCGGCAAAGTAAATCAATCCGAACTGAATTGAGGGAAGTAAGTTGAATAACACATGGAAAAAGTGATTGGAAAACATTCTTTATTATAAAACTATCAAAGGACTGACCCCAAACTCAGGTATTTGACCCTCGGTCCTTTTGTTAGTTTTCAGAAGTATCAAAATCAAACTGTATTTTTTTAAAAGAAGAAACATGCGCTTCACCTGCGTTCTTCCTCCTTTCTTCTCTGCTGCTCCATTTCTGCCAGCCGCTTTTCCTTCTCTTCTATTTCCCGTTTCAGTTTCCTCGATTCTGTCTCCACCTTCTTCACATCTTCTGTGTTCAGGGGGGGCGCCCTTTCTACCATCTTCCACAGCTCCTGCATTGCCTTCTGGAAGGCCTCCTCCTCCTCCCGATTACTAGTGTCTCTGCACGAGTCTATTATGTGGTATTTGAGTCCCTTCCCTCTGGGAAACTTATCCTGCACGGACTTTATGTATTTGGCCGCCAAATCAGCGTCGGTTTGTTTGGTGATTCGTTTTCGTGATTCAATGCTTCCGGAATCCATGCGTAGCCGAGTAAAAACTATCACAGCTTGCGACCAAAACTTCGCACCAAACATGCCTTCAAAAATCCGAATCATTCCGATGAGGCTCCCATCTAGCCGAGGCTCTTGTCCATTCACAGCTATTACAAAGAGGTTCACATGATCGCATTTGGTTCTTAGTTTGATCACGAGGTCGGAGATTATGGTGGCGTCCGTATCCCTTTCGGGGTCGTCGAAGCCCACTGTATCAATTAGGGATACGGGCGTCTCCTTGATTCCATTAAAAAAGACGTTGCCAAAGGTGGTTGTGCCGGTACACCCTTGTGCCTCGGCGGAAACTGGGAACAGGTCTGCGTCGTGAGCTTTGCCTGCCACCACATTGCACAGGCTACTTTTGCCTGTCCCTGTCTTGCCCACAATCAGCACTTTCTTGAACGTGTTCCCGTTGATGTCTTCGACAAGACTACTACTCTGAGGTCCTCTTGACACTTCGCTGCTCATCGCCGCCACTTCTAACAAAATAGCAAAGTTAGCACAACCGTTTTTCTTTAAGTTGTCTTGACCCATAAATGATCTCAATTCACTGAAGCGCTTTAAAAAATTGAGTTTTCACTTGGAGTGGTCTTTCACAGAGTAACTTCAGATAAGGTACACCGTCTGCTCGTCACACTATCTTATTTTCGGCCGGATAGATTCGTGCAACTTCTTAGTCTAATACCGATCCTAATCTTACTCTTATATCTCCTAGTCTCAATAGATCTAGTGTACAATGGTCTTTGCGGGTTAGATATATTGAACTTGTTCCAAAGGAGACCAGCTGTCTTCAGATTGTCAAGTTATATTCAGATTGTTTTAGTGCTGAAACTGCAAGTAGTTTCAGCACTACAAATAATTGTCAGTGTTAGTTATGGACTATGATTGGTTAGTTAATAGTAGTTTAAAGAGATGATTATATAATGTTTTTGTATAACTTTATAAACATTTTTGTGCGGGTTAGTTTTGTCTTTGGCATGATTTCGTGCGAGCAGTGAATGTCTTTTTCCTGTGGTGTAACTTTAGTGTTTATTAGTGCGCGAGCGATTATGTTATCAATTTTCTTATTAGTGGTTTTTTTATACCTCTTTATATTTTATAGAGAAAGTTTTATCAAAAAAGTTGTTTATAAACACTAGTTTCAAACTGGTTCCACCCATTTTGGTTTTAGAGAGTTTTTAGTTTTCAAATTGTTTTTAATAGTGAGGGATGGAGAGATTTCTTGGTTTTTTGGAACAGTGTTCTTCTGAAGCAGTGACTGCGTGAAGAAAGGAGAGATGTAGTTGTCTTCGTAGAGAGAAGAAGAGTTGTTCATGTTCCAAAAGTGTGTCTCGTTTATCATAGATCATCTTGAGTGATTATGTCAAGATTTCAGATTGATGCAACGATGTGTTGATTTCGTTAAGCAAGAGCGAGACTACATGCAAGCTGACATTTAACCTTTCTGTGTGAAGTGCCAAGTGACTAGGATCTGTATATGAGATCAACATCGAGTTGGCCATTGGTCTGTTTCAATGGTTTTCCTTTGCTGCGATTTTGGGACCATACTGTAAATCCTTTGAGGGCAGAGACTACGGCAACAAACCTATTAGATTTGCCATTTCAGAGTTGGAGTGTAATCGAATTTACATCTTCTTTTGCTGCTCGTTCCGTTGGCTCGTAGAAATATTTTTACTTGCATAATAAATCTATAATTTGTAAGTGAGATAAGTTTTAGTTATGATATTCATTAGTTGTTTTCGCAAAAGCGTTTTATATAGTTTCGGTTATTTTAAAGAGTCGATCACCCTAGAGCAAATCTCGTCAAAAATTCAAAAATTGAGTGTGTGTCAGCGTGGTTGTAGCGCGGTGAGTTAAGCCAGCTATAGAGCATGCTCAAGACATCCTATTGGGTGGCGAAGCCAGGTGATGGAGCATGATATTACCGTCTCTTTGAGCAGAATCACTTTTTGTGTTCAACTTTTTGTTCTCTTCTATCAGGTGTTTTTCTTTTTTTGTTTTGATTTTATCCTTGCATCAAAAACGGATTGTTATGTTTTGGGTTTCTTAACTTTTTTGTTGTTTTAAGTGATTTCAATAATCATGATAGTGGGTTTCAAAGGAATAGTTTGTCCAGTTTTAATCTGGGTTTCATCTCGTCTGAGTACCGTAAGACTTTTTAATGCATGTGTTGGTTTTGTTTTATTAGTAGGCTGCGTTGTTCAGTTTAAGCTTGCTCATAATTCCTACAGCCGGGTCAAAGGAAGATTTGAAACGCGTGAAAACAAATTATATTTGTTATCAGTTATTGCTGAAGCTTGAAATTCAAACATTAAACAAAGCTACGTTGGGGAGTTGTGCGAGTTTGGTGGATAGAGTGTGTAAAATGTGGTCGAGTAAAGGATAAATATTCAGTTATAAGAGAAGCAAACCTAAAAAGTTTGTTCCTAATAAATCATTTCCATCTTATTAATTTACTGCTCCATATTTTTAACATTATACCACAGAATTATTAATTTCTCGCATTTGTTATGAAATTTACTGCACTTGAATAATCCATTTTTGTTGCTAGATTAAAACTGAAACTTTGTAAAAAATGGTTTGTGATTTCTTACTTGGGTTTTAATCTTTTAGATGAGTGACTGGTGAAATCTAAAATGTGAAAAACAAATGTAGTAATGGTGAGTGTCATGTTTTATATGTTAGTGTTAATAAAAAAATTCATACATACGAGGGTTCAGTATCGGGGAAAAATCCATGGGGGAAGTTAATCTTGATTGTGTCCGATGTTACTGGAAGCTTTGCAAGCATGCGAATTACGTTTTTAGTGCGAAGCAGAGGCCAAAAAAAATTCAAGTGCTCTGATGGTGTTTACTTCTTCGGCAAGAGTTTAAAACTCATGATTTATGTTATGAATCAGTTATTTAGCTTATGATAAATTTAGTATTGTAAATGTGCTCGATTAGTGTGGTTTCATTAGGCTGTATTTGTTCGTGGGCAACTATTATGGGACGGGCGTCGCCGACTCGTAAAGTGTTAGTCAGTGGGCAGAAATTAATACATTTGTCTGATGGGAACATAATTACGGAGGATGCATGTAATTTAGTAAATTTAATGCAATATGTGAAGTTTATGAAATATGGTGATGTGTACTTTGAGATAATAAACAAAAAACGATGCTGTGGGTTATTGGCTGGTGAGTTGGTGATAATATGTTTTTGTATGAAATTATAAAGTGTGTTTGTGTGGGTTGGTTTTGTCTTCAGCACGCTTTCGTGTGAGGAGTGAATGTCTCTTTCCTTAGGTGTAAAAAGTGAAATGTTAGTCAAAAGAGGTTAAATTTCTTGCAAAAGGGCTCGTAAGCTTTGGTGTTTGTTAGTGCGCGAGCAATTATGTTCTCAAATTTTTTATTAGTGGTTTTATTATATCTCTATATATTTTATAGAGATAGTTTTACAAAGAACATAGTTGGTTATTAATACTAGTTTTAAACTGGTTACAAAATCATCATATCTTCAACTATGGTCATTTCTTGTCTAGTTCACAATTTGGTTTAAAACTTGTCGTTTTAAAATACTTTTGCTTTTATTTCAACATTCCTGATCATAGTTTAGTTTCAATTCATTCAGACTGTTAGCAGTATAAACCTTCAATTTCAACGCGCCAATTTCGGATTTTTCAATCATTTGTAATTGCTTTTTTCTAATTTAATTTCAACAGCTTTGTTTGAATTTCAACGAGCCTGCTCGATGAAAGCATCAACAAAATTTCAACATAACAACTATATTTTCCTCAGTTGTATTTCAAAGTACCCCTCGAATTATATGGTGTTTTAGGAACAATTGTTTGCAAACGGTCTGTTTTTTCAATAGTATTTATAATATCGGAGCCTTTTCTTATTACTATAGTCAGTTTAAAATTGCCAATATGAATTGACATTTGATTCAGTTCGATAGTTTTTTTGCTCACGCTCATACAATCCTACCATAAGACAACAGCATAAAAAATTTTGAAAACTGCAAGTTTTCAAGTATGTTTTTTAAATTGGATTAAGTTTGAACAAATTAAGATGATGATACTAGAGATTAACGTGAAAACTATCAGCCCTTTTTTGCAAAGTTAGGACCCAAAATGACATAATTGAAACGGCTCACTGTTTTGTAAATCAATATTATTCAAACGAAAAGAGTCAATTGACCTTGAGCTGTTACGGAATCCACAGCAAAGTAAAAGTGCGACAAAATTTTGAGCTACAGATATTTGCACGCGGAATCCACTGAAATTTTGCTAGTGGATTCCACTTACATGTTAGAACAAAATTAAAGACTTGTTTATCGAATCCAGGAACATACAGACACAAAATTGTGCGCCTATCCAAAGCACAGTTTGGCCTCGTAATGAGGCAAATGAAAGGAGGTATTTTAAGGATTTAATTGTGGGTCTAAACATTTCAAAAACGCCTCCTGATACTTTTTGTTAAACTCTGAGCAAATTTTGTCCTTATTATTTGTTGCCTAAATTCAACCCAATTTGGGAGAAACCAATTAAAAAACTGCAGCTTCAATAAATTTATCCGTTTGATTTACATCATAAGTGTATGCGCCTGTTCAGCACCAAATGCAGTTAAAATGCAAACTGTCATCAAAATGGGGCAATTTTTAAATGCCTATAGCAAAAGAATCAATTACAGGGGTACTTTTATTGATGAATGAGAGATGACTGAGAGAAGCGTGTTTTGAAATCTCCATGTATAATTATAAATAACTTGTCATTAACGAGTTTAAATTACTTTATTTTTTGAAATTGAAACGTTTTGTTGTAAAGTAATGTTAGGAGAGATGCTTATATTTTCCTCAGTTGTATTTCAAAGTACCCTTCGAATTATATGGTGTTTTAAGAACATTTGTTTGTAAACTGTCTCTTTTTACAACAGTATTTATAATATCGGAGCCTTTTCTCATTACTAAAGACAGTTTGAAATTGCCAATCTGAATTGACATTTGTTTCAGCTCGATGGTTTTCTTTGCTCACGCTCATACAATCCTGCCTTAAGGCAACAGCACAAAAAGTTTTGGAAACTGCAAATTTTCAAGTCGTTTTTTTAATTGGGTTAAACTTGGACAAAAAATTATGATGATACTAGAATTTAACCTGAACCTTATCATCTTTTTCTTTGCAAAGTTAGGACCCAAAATGACATAACTGAAACAGGCACTTTTTTGTAGTTCAAAATTAATCAAACAAAAAGAGTCATCTGACCTTGAACTGTTACCGAATCCACAGCAAAACAAACGTGCGACAAAATTTACGTCACAGGTATTTGCACGCGGAATCCACTGCAATTTTGTTAGTGGAATCCACTTACATGTTAGAACAAGTTTAAAGACTTGTCTATCGAATCCAGGAACATACAGAGACAAAATTGTGCGCCTATCCAGTGCACAGTTTGGCCTGGTAATGAACCAATTGAAAGGAGGTATTTTAAGGATTTAATTGTGGGTCTAAACATTTCAAAAAAGCCTCCTGATACTTTTTGTTAAACTCTGAGCAAATTTTGTCCTTATTATTTGTTGCCTAAATTCAACCCAATTTGGGAGAAACCAATTAAAAAACTGCAGCTTCAATAAATTTATCCGTTTGATTTACATCATAAGTGTATGCGCCTGTTCAGCACCAAATGCAGTTAAATGCAAACTGTCATCAAAATGGGGCAATTTTTAAATGCCTATAGCAAAAGAATCAATTACAGGGGTACTTTTATTGATGAATGAGAGATGACTGAGAGAAGCGTGTTTTGAAATCTCCATGTATAATTATAAATAACTTGTCATTAACGAGTTTAAATTACTTTATTTTTTGAAATTGAAACGTTTTGTTGTAAAGTAATGTTAGGAGAGATGCTTATATTTTCCTCAGTTGTATTTCAAAGTACCCTTCGAATTATATGGTGTTTTAAGAACATTTGTTTGTAAACTGTCTCTTTTTACAACAGTGTTTATAATATCGGAGCCTTTTCTCATTACTAAAGACAGTTTGAAATTGCCAATCTGAATTGACATTTGTTTCAGCTCGATGGTTTTCTTTGCTCACGCTCATACAATCCTGCCTTAAGGCAACAGCACAAAAAGTTTTGGAAACTGCAAATTTTCAAGTCGTTTTTTTAATTGGGTTAAACTTGGACAAAAAATTATGATGATACTAGAATTTAACCTGAACCTTATCATCTTTTTCTTTGCAAAGTTAGGACCCAAAATGACATAACTGAAACAGGCACTTTTTTGTAGTTCAAAATTAATCAAACAAAAAGATTCATCTGACCTTGAACTGTTACCGAATCCACAGCAAAACAAACGTGCGACAAAATTTACGTCACAGGTATTTGCACGCGGAATCCACTGCAATTTTGTTAGTGGAATCCACTTACATGTTAGAACAAATTTAAAGACTTGTCTATCGAATCCAGGAACATACAGAGACAAAATTGTGCGCCTATCCAGTGCACAGTTTGGCCTGGTAATGAACCAATTGAAAGGAGGTATTTTAGGGATTTCATTGTGAGTCTAAGCTTTTCAAAAAAGCCTCCTGGAACTTCTTGTTATTTTCTGAGCAATTTTTGTCCTCATTATTTGTTGCCTAAATTCAACCCAATTTGGGAAAAACTAGTTCAAAAACTGCAGCTTCAATAAATTCATCCGTTTGATATACATGTATGCGCCTGTTCAGCTCCAAATGCAGTAAAAATGCAAACTGTCATCAAAATGTGGCAATTTTTAACTGCCTATAGCAAAAGAATCGTTTATAGGGGTATTATTAGTGATGAATGAGAGATGACTGAGAGAAGCGTGTTTTGAAATCTCCACGTATAACTATAAATAACTTGTCATTAACGAGTTTAGTTTAATTTATTTTTTGAAATTGAAACGATTTTGTTGCAAAATATAGTTAGGAGAGATGAAATCAAAAAACTGCGAATATATTGGATCTACTAAAAAATCTCCTCCTCCCAAGAAGAGGGGTGGGTTGAGTATTCGAAAAAGTCGACTTTTTTTCTTATAAATCATTGTTAAGACCCATTGTTAAGTTACCCAAAACTTTCATACCAAGAATTGGTTGTTTGAAAAAACATACGAAAAAAAGCGTTCAAAGTTAGTTTATATCGGCGCCATTAGCGCCATTAGAAAAATTTTAGCGCCATTAGAAAAATTTTAGCGCCATTAGAAAAATTTTAGAGTCAGTCAGCCTTAATGGACATCTCACAATAGTAAAAAGGGGGGACTATTTGGGTTGGCAGAGGGTCGAATTCTTAAGATTTGAACGGTTTTGAGCGGTTTTTCTAGATAAACCGCTCAAACCGCTCAAACCGTTCAAAACCGCTCAAACCGCTCAATCTAGCTTCAAATTAGGTGAAAAATCTCGACTCGGGAAGGTGGATCGAATTTCTCAATTTTCATGAACGTTTTTCTTTTAAAAAAAATGCATGAACCGTCTGTGATTCTGTCTTTTCTCAATTTTTGTATTGTATTTTTTTAATTCATAAAATTGGATGAACTTTTTCGAGCCCAAACAACAAAAGCTTATGCAAAACTGGGGAAAATACTTTTGGAGTGATTATTAAAATAACCATCAAGAAAAACAGAAAAAGCGCTACCTTAAAACTTGTGGCAATCTGGACTACGCTATGCACCCAAAAAATAACAAAATTTGCTCACAAAACAAACTTTTTGGGGAAAATACTTTTGGAGTGATTATTAAAATAACCATCAAGAAAAACAGAAAAAGCGCTACCTTAAAACTTGTGGCAATCTGGACTACGCTATGCACCCAAAAAATAACAAAATTTGCTCACAAAACAAACTTTTTGGGGAAAATACTTTTGGAGTGATTATTAAAATAACCATCAAGAAAAACAGAAAAAGCGCTACCTTAAAACTTGTGGCAATCTGGACTACGCTATGCACCCAAAAAATAACAAAATTTGCTCACTAAACAAACTTTTTGGGGAAAATACTTTTGGAGTGATTATTAAAATAACCATCAAGAAAAACAGAAAAAGCGCTACCTTAAAACTTGTGGCAATCTGGACTACGCTATGCACCCAAAAAATAACAAAATTTGCTCACAAAACAAACTTTTTGGGGAAAATACTTTTGGAGTGATTATTAAAATAACCATCAAGAAAAACAGAAAAAGCGCTACCTTAAAACTTGTGGCAATCTGGACTACGCTATGCACCCAAAAAATAACAAAATTTGCTCACAAAACAAACTTTTTGGGGAAAATACTTTTGGAGTGATTATTGAAATAACCATCAAGAAAAACAGAAAAAGCGCTACCTTAAAACTTGTGGCAATCTGGACTACGCTATGCACCCAAAAAATAACAAAATTTGCTCACAAAACAAACTTTTTGGGGAAAATACTTTTGGAGTGATTATTGAAATAACCATCAAGAAAAACAGAAAAAGCGCTACCTTAAAACTTGTGGCAATCTGGACTACGCTATGCACCCAAAAAATAACAAAATTTGCTCACAAAACAAACTTTTTGGGGAAAATACTTTTGGAGTGATTATTGAAATAACCATCAAGAAAAACAGAAAAAGCGCTACCTTAAAACTTGTGGCAATCTGGACTACGCTATGCACCCAAAAAATAACAAAATTTGCTCACAAAACAAACTTTTTGGCAAAAGATTAATTCTTTTCTCTAAATTCGATTTCGCTTCGTAAAGATTTTTTTAAAATGGACTCGTTCCTTTGATCGCAAAATTTCCATGTAGAAAAACTAAGAATTGTTCGTGCCATTATTTTCATTTGCACTTTTCCACTGACTAATTAATTTGTATGAACAAATTCTTGCCAAAAAAGCTAATTATGAGTGTAGTCATAATAGAGTAGATTCTCACGTGCGGTGCTCGATGTGTTCTGTCTTTCCACTCTCTCTTTCTCTTCCAGAGTAGTCAGAGGGTGTCCCATTGCATCTACTTGCACGTCCGGAAGCGAGTTGATATCATTAGTTATGGAGGGGGGCACTTGTTCGCGACATGAAGTCACAGGGCACTCGCTGAAATCATTTTTGTTCTCATTTCTGGTCTAAATTGTTTCCAGATTATCAACATTATATGTTCTAATTTTCAAAACAGAGACACAATCTTGAGCATATTACCCGGGTAGAGGTCCGCGTCATGTCTATTTTGGAGTTTGTCGATCGAACTGTTGTTAAATCCGCAACCAAAAACCCATAGCTTGGACAGTGTTTGCCGTATCTCTGTGGCGATGGTTGAAAAATTAGTCGGGCATTGTCAAAAAATTCAGCCGCATTACCACTTACAGGAGTCGAACTCTTATCTACGGCCTCCAAACCTACCACGCTAGCCATTATGGTCGAGAAATGAGTCGGGGCATTGTCAAAAGATTCAGCCGAATAATGACTTACAGGAGTCGAATTCTTATCTACGACCTTGAAACCTACCAGGCTAGCCATTATGGTCGAAAAAAAAGTCGTGCATTGTCAAAAATTTCAGCCGCCTTACCACTTACGGGGAGTCGAACTACTATCTACGACCTCCAAAGCTACCACGATAGCTATTATGGTCGAAAATTGAGTCGGGGCCTTGTTAAAAAAATTCAGCCGAATTACGACTTATAGGAGTCGACCTCTTATCTACGACCTCCAAACCTACCATGCTAGCCATTATGGTCGAAAAATAAGTCGAGGTATCGTCGAAAAATTTAGCCACGTAACCTCTTCCGGGGTGTCAAACTCTTATCTACGACCTCCAAACCTACCACGCTAGCTATAATGGTTGAAAAATAGGTCGGGGCATTGTCAAAAAAGTCAGCCGCATTACCACTTACAGGAGTCGAACTCTTAGCTAAGACCTCCGAACCTACCACTCTAGCCATTATGGTCGAAAAACAAGTCGGGGCATTGTCAAAAAATTCAGCCGTATTACCACTTACGGGGTGTCAAACTCATATTGACGACCTCCAAACCTACCACGCTAGCCATTATGGTCAAAAAATAGGTCGGGGCATTGTCAAAAAAAATCAGCCGCATTACCACCTACAGGAGTCGAACTCTTAGCTAAGACCTCCGAACCTACCACTCTAGCCATTATGGTCGAAAAACAAGTCGGGGCATTGTCAAAAAATTCAGCCGTATTACCACTTACGGGGTGTCAAACTCATATTGACGACCTCCAAACCTACCACGCTAGCCATTATGGTCGAAAAACAAGTCGCGGCATTGTCAAAAAATTCAGCCGCATTACAACTTACGGGGGGTACTCCTTTCTTTTAATTTCTGAAGTTCATTTTGGGCCAATAAAAACCTTAACTTTTTCTGAAAGTGGCTGTGGCGCTAATATATACTAACTTTGAAGGCAATCGCGCGCCAAAAAACGCAATTTTTTTGGTCAAAAGTTTCTAAAAATTTTGAAGATCCGACGTCCTGTCTCGAGAAAATCTTAGATCCGCACATGATTCGTAGGGTAGTTCAAATATTTACTTGAGACGGCCGAAAGAAACCAATTTTTGCTGAAAATAGGTCGGAAACCCTGGTCGCGATTATTTTTTCTTCGGTGGCGCCGGTCACGCACACATTCCTTCCGTCTGCAGAGTCTAGAAAATGACCAAACTTGGTTGCGATATGTCTTAATTTACCAAAAAATTGTTGCGACTGTTTGATCATAAAACTTCAATCTAGACCCGTGCAAAGAAAAAACAAGCAGTTGCTGATCAAGTAATTTTGAAAAATTAGAGCTTTGGATCATTATTTTTTCCTGCCTTTTTGTCCGGATGAAACTTAGTTTGAACAAGAAATTAAAATTAATGGGTTTTACAATATTTAGCTTCGTGTTATATATATATATACATATAAGTATATAAAAAAACACAAAAGTTTATAAAAAAAAACAAATAATTATTAAGAAAAAAAAAATTTCAAACCGCTGGCATTCAAACTAAAATCTGTTTGTTTTTGTTACGACTTTAGAAACGAAAGTAACGGAAAATTTGTGAGCTTGAAATAAAAAATATTCTACCCGTGAGCCTTCTTTGTAAAGTTATGGAGGCTTGAAGATGGAGGCTTGCAATTTTGGCTAATCAGGGACAATTAACGCGCGATACATTTCGCGCTTTTAACGCGTAAGCGGAGATTCAATCCGTCTTAGAAATATTTCCAAATTGGTTGAAAGTAGCTGATTTTTCATTATTGATTTGTTACTAGAAGGAAAACTTATCAAGTTATATTTTATTTGACGTGTGAAAGATGATTTTCACAAAAAAAATCAAAATTTCTATCAAAAAAATTCATTTTATGTTTTTTTTTCTCACCAGTTTTAAATTTTTTTCATGTTTTTACTGCTCCATAGACCTTAAAAGGCATTTGGAACATGCATGGTTTTGCCCTGGTACGAGTAGTCTTGTTTCAATATAGAGCATAGAGGGATGGAGGGAAAAATGCAAAAAATTGTATTCAATTCAATTTAAAACTGCATTCGATTTCTTAGAATTTCGAGCAAAAACATTTTCGTCGGCTTCAAAGGCAGTCAGAAATTTCAAGGTCGTTATTTTTATGAAAAAAAAATTAAAAATAGAACATTTGCGTCGTTTTAAGGGCGGCACAACAGCAACTCTTTTTTTTGTTTTCAATTTAGCCTGAAAGCATAAACGTTGACACCAAATTGTCTTCACACGGGTTGACCTTCATAGACCAAAAATGCTTATCATGCAATTCCATAAACTAAGTCTGTGAAAAATAATGTTCAAACAAACTTCATACATTTTGCTCAAAGGTGTCATCGAATTTTTTTCAAAAGTTTTTTTCTTGTTTTGAAGTATATGAAAATTATGACTACAAGCTTTTCGACCGCCAAATTTTTGAAATTGCCTCGAAAATTTTTTTTTCAACTTCTTGTACTCAAATTCTTTAATTTTTTGTGCAAATAAAATAGTCCTGGATTCACAATAACGGAATTTTTTCCTTTTCTCAATAACATTTTTTTTTCAAAAGCGCTAATACCTCCTCTTTCTTTGCATGGCATTTTTGAGTATGCCTTGATCACAGACACATCACGAAAGTTTTGAGAAATTGAATTAAAAGAAAACTTTGTTTTTGGTTTATGGGAAATTGCTAGTCACATAATTTCCATATATGAAAAGTCACTAATAAAAGACCTTTCATGAAGTTTTGTGTACTTAAAAAATTACATGAAAAGTGTAGGACCAGCATTTTCCTTATATGAAAACTGTACGGCTAGCGTTTTTGGTCAACCGGACTACTAGGTGAATTTGCTTTGTAGTTCCATTCATGATTCAAAAATTAAATTTGAGGTTTTGCCCGATTTCCTTTGTTATGCTTTTGCGTTATATGTCTTGCAATCAAACTGTATAAAGTGCTCGACAGTTTGCAGCGAGTTTCGCAGCCTAGAGATGTGAAGATTAGTAAAGATTGTAGTTGCATGTTATTCTCCTGCTGGCAAGTAATTAAGTTATTCCTACTTTAATTTAAACCAATTGTTGGTCTTAGTTTGTTGATTTTTTTTGCAACCGGGTTGAACAAAAAGGATTATCATACAATTTCCTTTATGACAAAATGCGCATCGTAAAAATTCGTACAATTTTATAGAAACAAAAAAAATTAAGAAAACTCTAAGATACGCTTTTTGATATATTGAAATTGTAAGACAAGCATCTTTTCTAAAACCAAAAACTTGATTTTTTTGAAACCTCATTTCTCAAAATTTTTGGGATGTGTTCGTGACCGAACACAAATGACTAAAACCATGGTTCAACCAAAACTAGAGTCACCGAAGGGTTGATCGTCGAGCATTTACAATGCATTGGAAACCACTTGAATTGTGTAAGATTACTCCTCGCAAACTGTATACTGAAAGCACCAAACTTTTAAATTTTGGCAAACGTTTTTAAAAATGTATATTTTTAAAGTTAGAGCAGTAAAATTATCCAAAAAACAGTAAAAAAACAGTGAAAAAAAAACTTTTGTGTATCCAGGAATATGTTATGCTGACAAAATATTACAAATTTGCATAAAAATTTTTGGAAAATGTTTGTTTGAGTACAAAATTGGATTTGCGGTTAAAAAAACAAAAAATATTTTGGGGCAGTTCCAATATTACTTCGAAAAATTTTTTTGTCGCCATCAAAAAAATGCTAGTTATACAATTTTCATATATGGAAGTTGTGTGATAACTATTTTTTTCCAAAAAAAAACGTAGTTTTTTTTTTCATCACCAGACTGTTTTATTTGGATCAAATAGCCGCAGAAACTAGTTTTAATCTTTTTTCGATGAATTTTTTTTATTGTATGAAAAATGTAGGAGTAGCATTTTTCCATACAAATGGTGTATGGAATTGTATGATAAGCATTTTCGGTTCATGGAGATCAACCCGGGCATATTTTCTGGATATTCTGGACAGAATTTTTTCCCTTTACCGAAAAAAAAATTGTCATTTTCTTTTGCTTGAACAGAATGTTTGTTTCCTTGTTTTTTTCCGAAAACAATCCCATTAACCTCTCATTGTGTTTTTATTTTTAAAACAACTCAAATAACAACTAGCACCAAAATAAGCATAGAAAAAGAGTGTGAAAAGTGTGGTCTAAACACCTGATTTCTTAGTGATAACTTCAGATGATATTTCAGGTGATGGTTTTGAAAAAGTGAACTATATGCTACATTAACTCGAACTGGTTATTAAGGAAAAGTTATCTTTCATATCTTATGTTTCTTTTGTTGACTTCTTAAAGTTTTTTAGTTTCAAGCTTTTCCACCTGATTGTTATCATACCGGTCTTGTGAGGATAAAATTTGTGCGGCGCAATTTTGGTTGTCTCTGTGAGCACAGACACAGTGACCACATGGAAGCCTCTTGGGTTTCTCGAAGGGTTTGAGACAACAGCTGCAGAAGGTCTGCTTCTCAGTGGCAACTTTACCCATCGCTTATGAAAGAGAACTCTTCACACTTCATTGACCTCTAAACAAATGCAGAGGGTTGTAACATCTCTACTCGAACATTTTGGTAATTGGTCTTTTTTATCTTTCACCTATGATTGGTTGTCATCTGATATATATTTTTTCAACATTCTGCTGAGAGTTTCAGTGAAAAATGTTGTTAATTCTTTGCAACTCAATTATGAATAGGGCAAAAACTCAGAGCATAATTTAGAAGAGTTATATCTGATGATTGAGGGAAACTGCGTTTTAATAAAATATTTCATAAAGCCAAGTGGATACAAAGAGAGATGATATCTTTTACTAAAAAAAATACTTGGTTTGCTTTACCCGTTATTGTAGTCAGTGATGCTTTGTAGTATTTCTGCAATAAATATCGTAAATCTGTTATCGCAAGTCTGTAACAAAAAGATGCTTTGAGAATATTGGCGAAATTGTGTTGTAAGCCAAAATGTTTCTCTATTTCTTCAGCCCAACCGAGTGGGCATAAAAAAGAAAAAGAGGAATAAGTTAAAAAAGTGAAAGAATAACGCTCAGCTAAAAATTTTACCTTAACTGTTAAGGTGAGTATACTGTTAAGCTAAATTTTCAAGGTGAATTTGAGGCGAGTTAATGTAAAACTTGAGGTAGTTCCCCCACAAGTTTTAATGAAGGTAAGCTTGAGGTGAGTTGAGGTCAAATTTAAGGTAGTTCCCCCACAAGTTTTAGTGAAGGTAAACTTGAGGTGAGTTCAGGTAATTTTCCTCAATTATCTTAAAGTGTATTCTCACTTTACGCAATTTGAATTTATTCTCAAAACAATCAACACTTGCTTCTTCCCAAACTGAGATGTATCAAGTCAGAAAGCGCATCAAAATCAAGAAAAAGTGAGAGGTCTAGGAAGATCAATGCCAGAAATAATTATCACAAAAAACGAGGTCCTTAAAAGTTCAGAGGTCTAGAAAGATCAATGCCATGAATAATTTTAGTAAAACGAGGGCATTAGACGATTGAATTGCAATGCTCGTCTCCTAAACTTTTTCAAATCAAAACCACGCAATTTAAAAAACACGCTACAAAAAAAGGCGTTTTTTGATTTGAAAATAATGGTCATGAAAATGCGTACAAAAGCTTGGTAAACACAGAATATGCTTGTTACTTTTTGGCAACGGAGTTCGCTTTTTGTGAGCAGAGTGCTTTTTATGAAGTATTTAGCCAGAAAAAAAATGTGCTCTATTCACAAATCTTTGCATACACAATAATACGTTTGAAAGCACACACATGCTATAAAAAAACATATTTAGAAAATCTTTTCGACTTTTGTGAACAATTAAAATGATTAAAATGGTGCTGAGTAAAAATGACGACAAGACGATAAGGCGACTTGACATTAAAACGACATGACTTTAAGACGACAAATACGAAATAAAACATGTAAAAAAAATGTTTGAAGTTAGGCGAATGATGTTCCTCAGCAAAACAATTGGGGAATTTATATGTAGCGTGTTAGAATCCCAACAAAAACGCTTCTAATCTTAGCAGTTTTCGTTTTTTCTGCCGGCCAGCAAAAATCATTGTGAAAAATTCAAAATGTTCAATTATATTTTTTCACGAAAAATTTTACAATACATTTGCTCAGCATTTAGTTTGATGACAAAAACACTATTTGAAAAATACGATGGATGTAAAATTGTTCCATTAGTGGTTGTAGCCAACAAAAATTTCATCAATGGATCAAATTTTTTTGAAAAGCAGATGAAATTTAGAGCTTCCTTATTCCGGAATATAGCTTTCAAATGTCTGTCCTGGTTTGAACAAGGAAACTTGTTAGCTAGTTTTCGATCCAATTAACAAAAGTTTTTTTTTATAGCGTGTCGCTTTTCTTCCTATCTATTTAACTAAAATATCAGCAAAATTTTCACACCAAAAATTTCTCACAGAAAAACTCTGCTGTGAAAGGGAGGCTTATCAAAACACGAAAGTTGAGAAAAAAAGCTTTTCTTACGACTTGCAATTATGGAAAAAAGCGTGTCATGCAATCCCATTCTAATCCATGAAAGAAAAATTGTAAAAAAACAGCATGACTGCAAGTTTCATCCAAATAAAAGTATGACAAACAATTTCCCGAAGATCGAATTTTTGTTTTGTGTGTTTTGCTTTAAAATTGGGATTTTCACTGAAACTACTAATAGGAAATCAAAACAAAAAAAAACATCAAAATTGCAGATTAAACTGGGTATTGGGATACCTTAGGAAAATTGACACGCAGAAATGTACGCAAAAAATTACAGAAAATCAGAAAATAAGTTGTTTTTACCATAGAAAATCTTGATTCTTCCCTGTGAAAAAAAAACGCTGCATTCACTACCATATTGTCAAAAAATTACAGTTTTCGCAGACAAATTTTTTTTTCCTGAAGTGGTGGTTTTTATTATAACGTTAGTTCAGAGACTAACATAGTAGTTAGAAATAGTATCCTTCGAGTTTGTAGTCTTTATAAGGGAAAAGGCTTATCATACAATTTTTATATCAGAAAAAAAGCCCAATTTTTCCCAAAAAAAAAAATTCAGGAAATTGCTTATCATACAAATTTTAAAGCAACAAAACAAAAAAAAGTAGCTAAAAAGTCAAAAATTGTCTGCACAAAAAAATGCAGCGAGCTGAATTTCTTCTCTGCTTTAATCGAAAAACTTATCAGCAGCGACAATAGTTCTGACTCTTCTAGAAAATGCAATCAAAACTGCTCGCAACTGTGCAAAACAAATTTCCCCTGATATTCAACCCGTATGCTTTTTTGATCTTCTGAAGACCTAGTTTCTCATGATATGAAAAAAATGCCTTAATTTCAATTGTCACGAAAATTTTGACCCAAGGCAATGTGAATTTCAATATAGTACTAATTTGCTCTTTGCAGCGCATAGACTGATTCAATAGTTTTCCCTTAGTTCTATCAGTATTGAATTTTTAGCTACGAGGTACTTCGTTGTACAGTGTTTTTATTAAAATAGCTGGACAAAATGAAAAAAAATTATCATCCTTTTTTGTCTACAGTCAACGCATCTGAAGAAAAACTCGTATGAAATTTAAAGTTTTATTCTTTCTGTCTGGTTAATTTGAACTATTATGAAAAACTGTCCCCTTCACGTGGTTTATTTATCAAAGCGGTAATTTGCAATCCAAAGTTACTCTCGGAGAACATAATCGGAAGTGATTCCAATTAGTAAAAACTGTCTTCAATGGTTCAAACAAACGAACTTTTAGACTGAAAAAGCATCGCATAGCCTTAAAATCCCTATTATTAATCCAATTTTTGAAGAAAACGAAATATTTAAGCTCGGCGTGGATTTTTTCTAATCAATTTTGAAGATCAATATAATAGGTTTCAATAGAACTTTTTATACCCGGTTGAAGTTATCGACTTCGTGAGTTCAAATTTAAAACGATATTTTACCTCCGATTATTTTTTTGTGAAGTTCTGGGGATTTGAAAATTGCCAAATTGGCCATGCTCTGGACTAAATTCTGAGCGCTTTAACGATATTATTGTTCCGATTTTTGTAAGTAAAATGGCGGAATATTTGTGCTCGTGGTGGGTTTTTTTCTTCAGACAATTTTCGATTTTTTACTTAGCGATTTTGAAATTTTTTTTAAAAATCATTCAAGATTTTTTGTTGCCCTAAGCTTAAATTTGAAAAGATATTCAACTGTGATCGTTTTTGTAAAGTTGTGGGGCTTTCAAGATAGCAGTTTTTGCCAATTGGGACATTTAATGCGCGATATAATTCGCGCTATTGACGCGTAAGCGGAAATTTATTCCGTCTCAGAAAACATTCCAAATTGGGTAAACGAAGCTTCTTTGCCGTAATTGATGTGTTACTAGGATCGAAAATTATCACTTTGTACTCTTTATGGCGCGTGGGGAGATCATTTCCCCAAAAAATCTCAATTTCGTTCTTATTACATTTAAATTTTTCATGTTATGGCTGCTCGAACGACTTTAAAAGGCAGTCGGATCACTCAATTCAAGGTTTCGCCCTGATACGAGCAGTCTTGTTCATATTGCTAAGCGCGTAATGCAAAATATTTATGCGTGGCAATATATCCCGCACAAAAAATCGTTTCAAAACGAAATGAGGCTAGCTAATGGGATCAGTCGTATAACTTTCTTACGACTCCACATTTCACACCTTGATATTGTCTAAAATCCATAGGTTTTCAAACTTTTTTCCCTCAAAACTGTTTGAAAGGAATTAAAGGACAGTTGGAACTTTCAGGGCTTTGCCCTGATATACGAACTGTCTTGTTTGAATTTAAGAATTACCACGAAATTGTTGTTTAGAATTTACTCGTAAAACTTACGTATATCAAAGGATCGACGTAGTAAGCAATCAGTTTCAGGAATTTGAAGAATTTTCTTCAAGTTGTCGAAGGATCGGACGCAAGCGCGATAATCGTAAATCTAACTATCTAAATTACTACGTAAGCAATCAGCAAAAAAAAATTACTTAAAAATCGTTGAGTTGATCTGTGAAACGTAAAAACTGTTTTTTTTGTAGAATATTTTCTTCGCAACAGTGTAACTTTTAAATCGGCAAACGCAAACTAAATCAACTTTATGACCAGCTAAACAGTAGCAAGTAATGCTTTAGAATAGACGACAAGTTTCTGTTTTATTGGTTCTGAATCTTTTTTGTGCGTAGCTAATTTTTAGTTGTTTAAGTTTTGAACATGTTTGGCAAAAATGACCTATGGGTTTATACGCTGCTAGCGTGAAGCTTTTATAGCCAGGTGATCAGTAAGAAAAAACATTCAAAGACTACCAAAACGAATGTTTTATTGAAAAAATTGGTCAAAAAAAATTAAACATGATAATGGACAGATTAGTAGAAATGAATGGTAATTGGGAACTTTGGTTTGAGGTGCTGGTTTCATGCCCAAAAATACTCTGCCAAACTAACCCTGTAAAATATTTTCATCGTCGTTAAATAATATACTGAATTGACCAAAACACCTAATCATACATATTCGATAAAACTTTATGTATATCCATATAAATTCAAACGTACAGAAGTTAACTGAAACCACTGTGATAAAAATTTTTCTATATATGAAATTTGTATGAGTATTTTTTTCTACAATCAGAAGATCCGATTTTTGTGTTTTACAACTCAAAAACTTTACTAGTCAATAACCGTAGCGTGAGTTTTGTGACAGACTAAAATATATCATACTGAATAAAAAGCATTGAACGTTTCAAGTTTGGATTTACTGAAAAATCATAGTAATTTATTTTCAACATTGACTGCTTTATATTCAACCTTGACCACTTTATGGACAAAACTACAAACTTTTGCATGCAAACATTTTTCTTCAAAAAATGTGTATTTAAGCATGTGAATTTTGCGACTAGGAAGAAAAATTACTTGAAAAAATGCTTTTTACAATTTTTTTCTTCGATTGGAAATCTTTCAGTACATTTTTTTCTGGACAATCAGTACATGGGTACATGGAATTGCATGACAAAGCATTTTTCGTGTTTGGAGCTCAAGCCAGAATACTAGTGTGTAGCAATTCGGAGTTTGTAACGAAAAATCGAATAGACGCATGCGGTCAATTTCGTGCCCCGTACCCATCGAAGGCTGTTTTTTCTAGATTGAATTTTGATCTAGATTATCTAGCCTAGTTTTCTCGTGTTTTCTGTGCAAAAAATAAGTTTTTTTCTTCTAGTTTAGAAATAAACAGTTTCTGGAAAGAAATAACCAGAAATCAGTACACTGCTCAACCGCAACGAGATCAACATGCTTCGAGTATACACTATAACAGAAGCAATACAATGCAAACTAACACTGGTTATAACAACTGTTATTTTGCTAAAACTATCAATCTCCATGAAGAGCTGTAGCATAGTGGTTAGCACAACCGTCTAAAGGTCAGGCTTTCGAGCCCCACCAGTAGATTTTTTTCTAGCTAGAAATAGCAGAGACTTAGCTAATTTCTGATCTGAATTAAGATGAGAAAAAAAGAATTTAATTGAAATATCTTCTGTAATTAATCATTTCAAAAAGAGTTTCAGGTCAGAAATAAATAATTTTCTCGGTACGGGCGGGAAAACGTTGATGTTTTGCAAATTTTGGCAGATGGAGTCATTCGGTCTAGAAATCTTGAACAATCAAGTTGGGTAAAAATTTCAGAGAGTGACAAAGAGGAAGAAGAAATTCAACAGTTCAGAATATTCAATCTGCTGCTGAGTGAATTCTGGGTGGCTAATTATCTATTCTTTTATCAGTGCTTAAACTCACCGTGAGGATGCCATTCCCTATAAAAATACATTTGAAACCTATTCTATTCTTTGTGTAATTGTGGCATTAGCTATCTGTGGCCTTTGTTATTATGCCCTGAAAACGAATTTAGACCTTATTTACAATCGGATTCCAACTGTGATTAGGTAATTAGTTTGAGATGAGAAATGACCCACACAGGATATATCAAAACTAGTTCTGTTCACCCAAATATTAAGCAACCCTTGTTGTACACTTTTTGTCCTTTTTTGTGAAGTATACCTATCTTCTACACTTAGTTGTTACACTTAGCTGAAAGTTAATTGTTTTTATTTCTTTTCAACTATAAATAAATTATATGAATAGGCATTGTGAGCTATAATTCAATCAAATTCAGAATATGAAAATGTTACTATAGTATATTACATGGCAACGAACGAGTTTCGAGAAATTGAACAGTCTGGGAGTAAGAATATGTGAGGTGTACAATTTGAGACGTCCACTGTCCATATTATTCTTAGGTAGTCCCACGCTTTCATTTACGGATGTTCGACGATACTTTACTTTATGACATGAACAGATTGATTTCGAAGTGTGTTTGTGTCCTGCTGAACACATCTTGCCAGTTGTTTGTTCACCGCTCTGCTCAAAAGTATTCAATCTTCTTATTTGGCTGTACTACTTATGTGTCTTTGCTTTTTGATCTGTTTGCAGGATGTTGGCTGATGTTGTTTTTTGAAACATGTGTCATCATCAGATGGATTTCATCATTTTGGAATCCCCACACTCGGTCAAATGGAACTCCTTCATTTCATGACCAATTCTTTTCTATTCTGCTCTCAGGAGTGTCTGTGAAATGGAGTAGATGATCGCACAGGCGTGAGCCACTGCCCCACTTGTGTTATGGGGGAGCAATGGATGAGGGAGATGAGCTACAGGTTGATCTCGGCCCCACTGCTGCTCACATCCCCCTCCCCCTCCCCCTCTTCGTCTTCGTCCTCGTCCGAGCAGAAGTGCATGTGTGTGGGAGCGGCAGTGGGGCCCTGCTGGATGCCCCCCTTCCTGTTCCTGCTCCTGCTCAAACTGCTTCCCCTCCTCCTCGGCCCCCCTTCTACACCAGCTGTGAGAACTGTTTGAGGGGCAGTGGGGGCTTGTGCACTTGGCTGTTTAAATGAGGGGGGTGATGTTTGTCTTCTGGAGCATGCACTTGTGGCCACAATGTCCCCCACTGGCTGCTGATGTTGCAGGCGTCTTTGAGAACCTACAGTACAGTAAAACAAACTACGGTGATCAGCTTCAAACATTTACTATAGTTTTTAAGCAATATAATCAAATTTATACAGATTATCTATTGATTATATACAGGTTTGATAGAGTAGAAAAATCGATTATTTCGGCATAAAATTCAATTAACTTTGGTGGAAAAATAGATTCTATCTGCAGAATCGACGATCGTTTGCAAATTGGATTTAGATAAATAGATTCTATTCTTGAATTGATATGTAGATTTTTCTGTGTATAATCAATTTTTACGCATTTTTGTCCCTGCGGGATCTTCTATGGCAGTTCCACAGCCAACGTGGAAACAAAAAGTATCACTTTTGAAAAGACAGTTTCGAACGAGTGTTTAGAAAGTTGTCCAACTCTCATGTAGTCTTTTTAATCCGACTTTCGATACGAAAGTAACGGAAATATTTGTGGTCGGGTTGGGTTTTTTTTTCTTCAGACAAATTTCGACTTTTTAACTAGCCATTTTTGACGGATTTTTTTTATATCATTCAAAAGGTATTGTTGTCCTGAGCTTAAATTTAAAAAATATTTCACCTGTGATCATTTTTTGTAAAGTTATGGGGGTTTAAAGATTGCCATTTTGGCTAATTTGGGACAATTAACGGGCGATATATTACGCGCTATTAGCGAATAAGCGGAGAGTTAATCCGTCTTAGAAATCGTTCCAAATTGTTGAAAGAATCTTATTGACCATAATTGATTTGTTACAAGGAGCAAAATCTATCCCTTTGTACTTTTTATGGCGCGTGGGGCGATGATTTTCACAAAAAAAAAATTAAATTTTAGGGAAAAAAATTTTCATTTTGTTTTATTTCATTTAATTTTTCCATGTTATTACTGCTCGATAGACCTTAAGAGGCAGTCGGAACATTCAGGGCTTCGCCCTGATACGAGCAGTCTTGTTGTTAATTGAAATTCTTAGAGTTCAACATTGACCATCCTTAGACCAGCCAAATTTAGATTTAAGCATTCGGAAATTAAAACAGAAAGAAAAGTGGCGCAATTTTCAAAGACGTCGCTGAAGTCGCGATTGGAACGACGAGCCGGTGGAAGCAATGTGGAGCACTTGTGTTTTTGTGGGAGTATCAGTATTGGAAACGTATCCAGTCCAGGTACTGACCCGGAGTGTTGTTTGCATACTGATGGTGGGGTTGATTAGGAGGAAGAGGAGGATGGGGGAGTTCGGAAGTGGGGGTGGCTGTTCCAGTGGGGACACTTCCATTCGCCACCAGCCCCCCTGTCCCCCCTGATTGGCAACTGCTGCTGTTGTTGTTGTTGTTGTTGCTGTTGTTGTTGTTGTTGTTGTTGTTGTTGCTGTTGTTGTTGTTGTTGTTGTTGTTGTTGTTGTTGTTGTTGTTGTTGTTGTTGTTGTTGTTGTTGTTGTTGTTGTTGTTGTTGTTGTTGTTGTTGTTGTTGTTGTTGTTGTTGTTGTTGTTGTTGTTGTTGTTGTTGTTGTTGTTGTTTTTAGGCGGTGGGGGTCTGAGGAAGTGGGGGTGGGGGTGGCTGTTATGACTCTGACTCTGATTGGTGTGATGGTTGCCTGATGTCGATTGGGGAACTTTGTTGCTGTTATGGCTGAAATAAAAATTACTATAAAATCATTCGATTAGCCCTGAAGAATCTATGCACAGTTTCACTTTTCAGCGAATACAAATCAATGAACACCTAATTGATGTCACAAAAGTAGTTCAGTTGCACTCGAAAAAGAAACAATTACGCGGACGAGCAAGTCAAGTTGCTGCGACACATAAGTGGACTTTCACTTGTTTTTAGAAGCTGAAAAGGGGCAAAGACAAAAAAAACAAGCTTCAACATTGAAATGTGTGCAGAATAGGCTCAGATAGTTCAGTGAAACAATCAGACTCTGTAATTATTCTTGTTGACATGGTTGATTGACTGTATGTACCTGTTTGGATTGTGTGAATGTGTGTGTGGTTGAGTGTCTGGACCTGGACTGTGCTGGCTCTCTTCTGCTTCCGGGGATATGTGTTTCTGCTGCTGCTCTCTTTCATCTCCTCCCCCTCCCATCGCCCCTCCCATCGCCCCTCCTTTGCACCTGGTGCCCCGGTTAGAATTGCTACTGCTTCTACTCAATCTGCAGGGAAGAGTCCCCCCGCCCACACTTCCCGCATGGGTGTTTGTTAGGGTTCTCTGTTTCGGCAGCTGCTGTTGTTGTCTGAGATGTGAGAGAGAACATTGGGATCCCAACTCCGCCTGGAACAGAGACACTCTCAACAAACCACTCTTGACTCACTCATTCAAACCACGACTGTATCCACATTTGAGTCTGGTCTGCAGCCGCTCTCAGCAGTTTCAACCAGAATCTGTTTTACCCCAAATCTCATTTGAAACTCACGCATAAACGCCATTTCTGAGCGCTTTTGATTTGTGTTTTGAATGGCTGCTATCAGCATTCTCCCCTCTTCTTTTCCCTCCCATCCCTGATTAGTGGGTGGTATGTACCTTGAATGCTTTTCTTTGATGATTGAAAATTGTCTCTCTTTATTTTGTGTTTTGAATGACTGTTTTCATCTCTTCTCTACTCTTCTTTTTCCTCCCACCCCTGATTTGTGGGTGGTATGAACCTTGAATGATTTTTTTGATAATTGGAATTTGTGTCACTTTTGTTTTGTGTTTTGAATGGCTGCTTTTATCCCTTGTCCCCTCTTCTTTTTACTCCCGTACCCATTAAATTTTCTAAAACAGATCTGAAGTAATCTTTTTTAGATCTAAACTTCAGATCTGATAAGTTCTGAAATGTTTAAATAACGCTTGGATACTTTAAGGATTTTTTATTTCAGATCTAATTTCAGGTCTGAATATTTCTTTTTTTTGGTGATTTCAGATCTGAAAAAAATCTGTTTCAGATTTTTTTTCAGATCTGAAATTTATGTTTTTTGGTCATTTCAGATCTCAAAAATCAATGAATCGGGTAAAGTCTTTGCTGTTTTTGAGTTTTTTTAGCTTTTGCTAGCTATAAGCAGGTACTCAGCAAAGTCTCAAGTTGGAGACTGCCAAAGTATGTTTTCCCGCAAGCATGAGATAAACATTGGAAACGCATAAGTAGCGCAGGAAAATCAAAACCTTACAGTTCTTCTAACAGTTGTTGAAACCTTTTTAACACAGTCGAACAAGAAAATTACTTCGAAAAAAACTGTTTGTGAAAATATTCGGAAACTTTTCTGACCGCTAGTTTACTTGAACAGATTTGTGTATTGCAAAAACATCAAAAAAATAAACTCTATTTTTTGTTCGAAATGCATAAATTTTAAGTCAACAAAGAATTTCTCAGATTCTTATCAAGATCTGAAGTGAAGAATTTCACACCTGAGAATCAATTTATGTAAGAAATAAAAAATTTCAGATCTTGTGCAGAAAATCACTTGGGTACGAACTCTCACCCCTGATTAGTAGGTGGTATGTACATTGAATGTTTTTCTTTGACGATTGATACTTCTCTACCTTTAGTTTTATGTTTTGAATGGCTGTTTCCATCCCTTCTCCCCTCTTCTTTTCCCTCCCATCCCTGATTAGTGGGTGGTATGTACCTTGAATGCTTTTCTTTGATGATTGAAACTTGTCTACCTTTAGTTTTATGTTTTGAATGGCTGTTTCCATCCCTTCTCCCCTCTTCTTTTTCCTCCCACCCCTGATTAGTGGTTGGTATGTACCTTGAATGCTTTTCTTTGATGATTGAAACTTGTCTACCTTTCGTTTTATGTTTTGAATGGCTGTTTCCATCCCTTCTCCCCTCTTCTTTGTCACTTTTGTCTCAAATATGTGAAAGTTTTTCAAAGCATGTGTCGACCAGCTGAAAAAATTTTGCTTTTTTGGTGTTGTTGAAACTGTAAATCTAATTTCGGTAATAATTGTCTATTTATGTCGACTATATAAACTCAACATCTTTTTTATTTTTCGCCATCTTAAAAAGCATCAAAGTTATGGTTTTTAAAGAATGTGGACAAAACTTAAAACCATTTTGAAATTAAAAAATTGTTTGCAATATAGCTTCAATTCACTGTAAAACATACCACAATTACAACCAAATGAAATCTCATCGCGAGACAAGACCACCCTGGAACTTTGCGGTCCCTTTTCAGGTGCCTCTGATCCTGTTATGACTTTGTTGGTTTTCATATCGATAGTTAATCAAGAAATCATTTGAAAATCTTTCAAGGCAAAAAAAAACTGAAGAGCGAAAAAAGGGGAAAAACCAGTAGTAAACCCATCCTTGACAGCCAATTTTTAGTTGTTATTTCTACTGAAAGCTGAATTTGACCAGTTGATAATTTCCTATAATGAAGTGAACCAAAAATTAATGATTGAAGATTTGTAATTGATTTTGTGTGCATCTCTGAATCCAGGGTACAAAGTCTGGATAGTCTTTTCAAACAAAGTTTCAAACATTTTATATTCAGTCTGCATGTCAGCTTTGAGAAAATTTAAACCCTGATAATGAAATGATGAAAAGATGAAAATATGAATGAAGTGTACCTGTTGTGGGGGTCTGTTGCAGGTGAAGTTAGTGTACTTGAGGTCATCCATCACAGTGTGCACAGGAGACACACGCAGAGGACTGAACACACCCCCTCCCCCTCCACCTGCCCCTCCCCCGTCCACGTCTAGGTCACCTGTTGTGCCCCCTTCCATATCACTGCTCTCGTCCCCACCCCTCCCTCCTGTCCTATTTGGAGTGTGCAGCTGATGTTGATGAAGTTCGTGGATGGGACAAGTCGTTTTTCTGATTGCCGAGTCTAAAGGCATCACCAGCCGGCCTTCTTCATCGCCCCTCGGAGGAGTTGCCACGCCACTAGTGCCCCCTCCCGGAGCAACGGTTTCACCCCTTGCAGGAACCCCCGTTGATGACGGAACACCTGAACCCCATCCTAAGGGAACTAACGGCTGGTAATTGTCATTATTCCCTGATGCGGCTAATCGGTTCATGTTTCTATGGGGTGCCAGTACTTGTGGCAGAATCTGAGACTCCAACGCGTGGAATGGGGGAGGGGGACTGCTTGCAGATGTTGGCGATGACGTCCCTGATTCTCCCATTCCCACTCCACCTCCTCCCGCAAGGGGATACCCTGGCAAGTGTTGCATCTGAGTGCTGTGAGGCACTGTGGGTCCCAACTTATTAGTGGTTCTCAGTTGGTATTGGTAAGGTGGGGGTGCTTGGTGATATTGCATCGGAGAAGCGCCTTGTTCTGTTCGACAAAAAGCGTTTTGCTGGCTACTAGTATGATTTGCATGTGGAATGTTGCCTGCAATCAGTTTGCCGCTCCTGAAGAGTCCATCTTTGGCTCTATTGGGACTACTTTGGACGTTGCAGATCCCCGACGTCAGTGGCTCCTGATGATGTTGATGTGGATGGTGGTAGTGGGGGTGATTGGTGGCGGGTTCGCGTAGTGAGTTGACAGAAAGAGAAGTGGGAAGTTTCCCATTTGGTCTCAGATGTCCCCCCTTGTTTTCCCCTTTCAGACTGGCAGGGGAGTTTGAACTCTGCAGGGCACTGTTCAGTCTCTAAAATAATACGTAAGACTGACACAGTTATCAAAAACAAATAAACTTTGTAACCGATCTAAATATATTTTCAGGATCAACCGTATAATCCCCCCCCCCCCGCCCCAGTGACCAAGCGAAGAATTTCCCTCTAGCCATGTATTAAGTTTGAAATTGAGTTCTGTGTAAAGTGTTCATTTCAAACAAACGCGCACGTAAAATCGGTTGTCATAATTTCTATGAGGAAATGCATTTGAATGCTGTTATTAACTTAAACGAACGTACTTTTATTCAGTTTTTTTTTCAAAATAAACTTATTTTTCTATAAACCTAAGGTGTCCTCAAAGTTATTTCCTAAAAAACCCATATTTTCTGCCCACTACCCGGGTTGACCAAAACTTCTTATCATACAATTTCCATATATGAGAAACTTCTTCTCATACAATTCCATACGTACAAAAAATTGTATGAAAACTCTATGATAAGCCTTTTTCCATATAAGAAAATTGTATGATTAGGTGTTTTTCCAAAATCAAAAAATTTTGATTTTTTCTTTCGAAATTTAGTTTCGGAGAAACTTACGGTTGTGTTTGCAGCCGAACACAAGTGACAAAGACCTTGGTTACTCAAAACACCAAAGGTTGGACGGAAAACAACCTGTTTTCGGCTGAATTTCACAATTAATAAAAAAAAGCAACAAACTTTTAGTTTTTGTCAAAGTTTTTTTATGGCGGTTATTTTAAATTTTTGAATTTTCAAATGATCAGACATTGATCCAGGCATATATAAACACCCCATACAAGGGAAATAGGAATTTTCAGCGTTTGTGAAAAAAAAATTAACTGAAAAGTAATTAAAAGCCAATTTTATCGTATCCAGGACTACGTTATTCACACAAAATATTAGGTTTTGCATGCAAAAAATTTTTTTCGAAAGATGTTTGTTTGCGTACGAAATTCGATTTGCGGTTGAAAAAAAAACAAAAAATTTTTGGGCCAAATTTTCAAAATTACTTGAAACATTTTTTGTGTCGCCATCAAAAAAATGTTAGTCATACACTTTCAATATATGGGAATTGTATGATAAGCATTTTTTCAAAAAAACGAGAACCTCAGTTTTTTATCACCAGACTGTTTTATAAGAATCAAACATCCACAGAAATAAGTTTATACCAGTTTTCGAAATTGTACCAGTTTTTTAGAAATTGTATGAAAATTGTATGACAAGCGTTTTTCCATACACTTGATGTATGGAATTGCGTGATAAGCGTTTTCGGTGTATGGAGTTCAACCCGGGTAAATCAATTAGGAGAGAAATTGTACGGTTGATCCAATTTGCAAATACTAGTATGTTCAAAACTATCTACACTTCTAAGAGAGCTTTCAACCTATTATGCTTGCAGGTTGTGTATTGAACTCTGAATAAAATTTTCGACAAATCAGACAGCCTTTCAGGTTAAAAAAGTTGAAATTTTTTAAAAATGTTCCGAATCGAATTCAGAAACTATTTTTTAGTTTTCAAATTTTGGATAATATCAGCATAAATGCAGACAAATTACGTCAACAAACAATCATTCAGATTATTTTACCATAATGCTCACTGCGAATATGAAAGCAAACCGAATATGGTCACTAAAGTTAAATAACTCCAAAAATGCAAAAAGCAAGCGTGACAAAACAAAATTATGCCAATTAACCATTGGAATGTGGTTATCAAATATCAGACTAAAAAAGAGAAGTGAAAAAATACCAATTCGTTCGCTTGTCAATTTATGCTTCAATTTAGTCAAAAATTGCTCACCACGTTAGTCAAAAGCAATAGTCAGCACGAAGCTAAAAACAACAGTCAAAACTTGCTCTCAGCACGTTAGTCAAAAGCAATAGTCAGCACGAAGCTAAAAACAACAGTCAAAACTTGCTCTCAGCACGTTAGTCAAAAGCAATAGTCAGCACGAAGCTAAAAACAACAGTCAAAACTTGCTCTCAGCACGTTAGTCAAAAGCAATAGTCAGCACGAAGCTAAAAACAAAAGTCAAAACTTGCTCAGCACTCTGTTTCGCTTATACGAGCTTTCTAAATCATTAATTCTCAGCTCCTCCCAACCCTCTGGCTAATATGGACTTATTGGACCGAAAACAATAAATCTCGTTGGTGAATAAAAGACTTTAGCTGAAGAAAAAAATTCAACCTCATAAAAGACATGCTGTTTTTCATGTTTTGTCAACCATAGTTTCAATTTGATGATATTATTTGTGCCTATGATTTTATATACTAGAGCTAAAAATAAACAAGACTGCTTGTATCAGGGCGAAGCCCTGAACGTTCCGACTGCCTTTTGAGGTTTATGGAGCAGCAGTAATAACATATAAAAAAAATGAAAGAAAATAAAATGATAACTTTTTTTTTCTGAAACTTGAAACTTTTTATGAAATTCACCCCCCCCCCCAACACGCCATATTAAGTACAAAAAGGGAGTTTTTGTTCCTTGTAACAAATCAATTATGGCAAATAAGCTTCGTTCAACCAATTTGGAAGGATTTATAAGACGGATTAATTCTCCGCTTACTCGTTAATAGCGCGAACTATATCGCGCGTTAATTGTCAAGTTGGTCAAAATGGCCAAAATGGCAATCTTTAAACCCTCATAACTTTACGAAAAATGATCACAGGTGAAATATGTTTCACATTTAAGCTCAGGACAACTATACCTTTTGAATGATATAAAAAAAATCCGTCAAAATGGCTAGTTAAAAAGTCGAAATTTGTCTGAAGAAAAAAAAACCCACCCCGAACACAAATATTCCGTTACTTTCGTATCGAACGTCGGAACAATAATGGATCAAAGATTTTTGTTCCGACTTCTTTAACGAAAGTAACGAAATATTTGTGCTATAAGTTTTTTTTTCTTAATACAATATTTACATTTTAACTAGCCAATTTGACAGAATTTTTTATATCATATAAAATGTATTGTTGTCCTGAGTTTAAATTTGATAAAATATGCTACGTATGATCATTTTTTGTGAAGCTATAGCGGTTGAAAATTGCTAATTTGGCCAATTTGGAAAAATTAACGCGCGATATATTTTGCGCTTTTAAAGAGTAAGCGGAGATTTAATCCGTTTTAAAAACGTTTCGAATTGGTTGAAGAAACTTATTTGTCATTATTGATTTGCTTCACTAGCAGCAAAATCTATCATTTTGTGATTTACATGTCGTGTGAGGGGATGATTTTCACAAAAAATCTCATAATTTGTTTTTTTCTGTCATTTTATTTTTTTTAACATTATTATGATTTTTTTTCATGTTATTACTGCTCCACATAGACCTTAAAAGGCAGTCGGAACGTTCAAGGCTTTGCTCTGATACGAGCAGTCTTGTTTATCTATTGAATACGAATAGGAAAGTGTCTTAGTACTAGATAAAAAGACCCATATTTCGATTAGAAGCGATTTGGTCGATTGTATTAGTTCAGTCCCGCTAGCCAAAATAAGAGACTAACTGACAAAATAGTTTTTGAAAGAACAAAATGGAAAAATGAAATGAGATAAAACTGACTTAGTTTGATTATTACAAGGGTTTTAAAACCGTAACAGGGCTCAATTTGATAAATACGTGAATATGAAGAGTTCGATTAAATGCAATTTTAGGAATCCATGCAACAAAGCAAAAGATATCGCGCCAAAACTTTTCAAAAGACGACGTAGAAAGGCTATTTAAAATGTCTCCTGTCAAGAATTTGGTCGATTAACAAATGAGAACCTTTATTCGATTACTAATTAGATCGAAATGACCAATAAAAACCTAGGTGAACTTCTTCTGTGGCTCTTGTAACTTCTGCAAATCTTCACCTGTGTTTCAAGGAATAGTGACTGATAATATTTTAAAATCGGCTTTGATGTAAGGTGCGAAATTCTGTGCCGAATGATAAAATTCTCTGTTCATGTGTGGCCGCCAACAGTTTTAAGCCAAACAGACCATAGGTAGGTTCAATGCTACATAGTTCAGCAGGCAATCACGTCGAAATACTTCTAATGCATAAAAATGGCCTATATAAATATAACAAATCATCTCTAATGAAAAGATCGCCAGGAAAACCTTTCGGTTATATCGCTCTCATTTCTCAAGAGCAAAAATGAACAAGACTGCTATTTGGAGCAGTAATAACATGAAAAAAAATAAAAATACTAAAATGAAATTTAAAAAAAGTTGAGAATTTTTGTGAAAATCATCCCCCCACACGCCATATAAAGCACAAAGTGATAGATTTTGCTCCTAGTAGCAAATGAAGTATGACACACAAGTTTCCTTCAACCATTTCTAAACGATTTCTAAGACGGATTAAATCTCCGCTTATTCGCTAATAGCGCGTAATATATCGCCCGTTAATTGTCCCAAATTGGCCAAAATGGCAATCTTTAAACCCCCATAACTTTACGAAAAATGATCACAGGTGAAATATCTTTTCAAATTTGGGCTCAGTACAACAATACATTTTGAATGATATAAAAAAATTCCTTCAAAAGTGGCTAGTTAAAAAGTCGATATTTGTCTGAAGAAAAAAAAAAACCACCCCGAGCACAAATATTCCGTTACTTTCGTATCGAACGTCGGAACAATAATGGATCAAATATTTTAGTTCCGACTTCCTTAACGAAAGTAACGAAATATTTGTGCTCGGAGTAAGTTTTTTTTTCTTAATACAATATTTTCATTTTAACTAGCCAATTCGACAGAATTTTTTATATCATATAAAATGTATTGTTGTCCTGAGTTTAAGTTTGATAAAATATGCTACATATGATCATTTTTTGTGAAGCTATTGAGGTTGAAAGATTGCTAATTTGGCCAATTTGGAAATATTAACGCGCGATATATTTTGCGCTTTTAAAGAGTAAGCGGAGATTTAATCCGTTTTAAAAATCGTTTCGAATTGGTTGAAGAAACTTATTTGTCATTATTGATTTGCTTCACTAGCAGCAAAATCTATCATTTTGTGATTTACATGTCGTGTGAGGGGATGATTTTCACAAAAAATCTCATAATTTGTTTTTTTCTGTCATTTTATTTTTTTTACATTATTATGATTTTTTTCATGTTATTACTGCTCCACATAGACCTTAAAAGGCAGTCGGAACATTCAAGGCTTTGCCCTGATACGAGCAGTCTTGTTTATCTATTGAATACGAATAGGAAAGTGTCTTAGTACTAGATAAAAAGACCCATATTTCGATTAGAAGCGATTTGGTCGATTGTAATAGTTCAGTCCCGCTAGCCAAAATAAGAGACTAACTGACAAAATAGTTTTTGAAAGAACAAAATGGAAAAATGAAATGAGATAAAACTGACTTAGTTTGATTATTACAAGGGTTTTAAAACCGTAACAGGGCTCAATATGATAAATACGTGAATATGAAGAGTTCGATTAAATGCAATTTTAGGAATCCATGCAACAAAGCAAAAGATATCGCGCCAAAACTTTTCAAAAGACGACGTAGAAAGGCTATTTAAAATGTCTCCTGTCAAGAATTTGGTCGATTAACAAATGAGAACCTTTATTCGATTACTAATTAGATCGAAATGACCAATAAAAAACCTAGGTGAACTTCTTCTTTGGCTCTTGTAACTTCTGCAAATCTTCACCTGTGTTTCAAGGATTAGTGACTGATAATAAATTAAACTCGGCTTTGATGTAAGGTGCGAAATTCTGTGCCTAATGATAAAATTCTCTGTTCATGTGTGGCCGCCAACAGTTTTAGGCCAAACAGACCATAGGTAGGTTCAATGCTACATAGTTCAGAAGGCAATCACGTCGAAATACTTCTAATGCATAAAAATGGCCTATATAAACATACCATATCATCTCTAATGAAAAGATCGCCAGGAAAACCTTTCGGTTATATCGCTTGCAATTCTCAAGAGAGCAAAAATGAACAAGACTGCTATTTGGAGCAGTAATAACATGAAAAAAAATAAAAATACTAAAATGAAATTTAAAAAAAGTTGAGAATTTTTGTGAAAATCATCCCCCCACACGCCATATAAAGCACAAAATGATAGATTTTGCTCCTAGTAGCAAATGAAGTATGACACACAAGTTTCCTTCAACCATTTCTAAACGATTTCTAAGACGGATTAAATCTCCGCTTATTCGCTAATAGCGCGTAATATATCGCCCGTTAATTGTCCCAAATTGGCCAAAATGGCAATCTTTAAACCCCCATAACTTTACGAAAAATGATCACAGGTGAAATATCTTTTCAAATTTGAGCACAGTACAACAATACATTTTAAATGATATAAAAAAATTCCTTCAAAAGTGGCTAGTTAAAAAGTCGAAATTTGTCTGAAGAAAAAAAAACCCAACCCGAGCACAAATATTCCGTTAATTTCGTTACGAAAGTCAGAACAATAACTCAGATAACTCAGTTTCTCTGTCAGATGCAGCTGAAGTGGCTGGTGCTAGGGATTTTAGCAGACCTCTTTTTTAACAGACCAATCTTTTATCAGACTCAGAACAATTTTAAAGTCAGATAGCTAATTGTGGATCGCTAATCGGTCGCTAATCGCCAACTTGAAACGCAATATTGGCGAACAGCGACCGCTACGCTTTAATTCAACACGCGTGTTATTTGTGCGCAAAACCTTAATTGCCGCTAATTTATGATTTTTGAAGTTGTGTTTATGAAGTTGATAGTTTTGTTGACAAACGGTGAGATAACTGTCTTAATTGAGGAAAATTGGCCCCAGACTGAGCGTCTTGTTGAGTATGTCAATCAATCAACCAACCATCACTTTATTACGTCAGTCTGCTAAAAAAACTCTTTTTTCATTTTTTATGCGAAAAAAATTTGTCTGCTAAAGGATCGGTCCCCCAAGTGCCTCACTGTTCAATGTTTACCAGAAGGATTCAAAATCTTTTGGTTTTGAAATGAACATTTTACCATCGTAGGCCCAACTGAAGTTGAATTCGAAAGTTTCCGCTATATCTATTTAAAATTGAATTCATTGACAATTTTTTGATTTTACGGTTGCTTTAAAAAGCTTTAAAAAATTAACCAGTTTCAAATTATAAACGCTTATTTTTTAAATTAACCCTCATTTAGGAAAAGTTAAAAAACTCAAGTTTTCTGAAACTTTATATTACGAGGCCAAAATGTCCATTGTGTGCCTTTTAAGCAGATTCCGCAACAGGCAAAAATCAGATTTGTCGCGGAATCCGCAACTTTGCTACTTTTATTTGATTTTCTTGGCTTTTTCGGATTCCACAAATACCAAAAACAAATTACCGCTCAAAATCGCTCCGAAAACAAGTGATTTTGCGAAATCCGCAACCGTACTTGCGGAATCCAGAACAGTTTGTGGAATCCACAATCAAATAATAATGTAATTGTATAGCTAAATTGAGCTGTGTAAGTAGAATGCGCAAATTGTAAGTGGAATCCGCATTTTGTTTGCGGATTCCGTTTACAAATATGTATATGTGTGGTATGCCGTTTGAAATTATACTTTTAAATTACTGGTCAACAGAAAAAATCAATCTCAATAATTACATTGATCAACTACCAGTTAAAACATCTGGCCTCAGTTCCTGCCAACCCAACTTCGATCTCAAATCCTGTCAACTTCGATCTGAACTTCGATCCCAAATACTGATGCAATCCCAAATACTGAACTAATTCGGCGATAAGCTGTGCATTGTGTTTCCAAACACTCTCAAGCCACGGACTACAAGTATTTATTTTATTCGGTGTTAAGCTTCCAAAATCATTATTAGGAATTGACGCAATCCCAAATACTGACTTAAACTGGCGAAATGCTGTGTGTTGTGTTTCCACACAATATCAACTCAATGACTACAAATAAAGAATTTACACGCGTTATGCTTCTATAATCAGTATTTGGGATTGACGCAATCCCAAATACTGACCTAAATTGGCGATACGCTGAGTGTTATAATTCTATACAATCTCAACCCGGTGACTCCAAAAATTGAACTTATTCGGTGTTGTGTTTCCAAAGAACTAAAAGCTGACATCCACCGATTTACTTAACAAATGTTTCGAAATTTGTTCGTGGATTCCGCTGACAATGTTTAAGTCCTTGCAATTAAATTCCGCGTTGCTATTGATAAGAATTCCAGCTCTACAGTTCAATTGTTCATATGCAAAGTCATAAATAGACGAAAATCTGAATCCACTTTCAGTTTGCGAAATCCGCTGACATTTGCGGATTCAGCTTTCAATTTTTTCGGATTCCGCTTACATTTGCTGATTCCACTTACATTTGCGAATTCAACGCAACAGCAAATGTGCTGATAAAACTTTCGTTATAGGTTTTTGTACGCGTAATCCACGGAAATTTTGTAAGTGGAATCCACTGACATTTTGGAACATGTTTAAAGGTTTGTCTATAGAATCCAGAAACATACAGACAAAAAAGTATGCGCCTATCCAGTGCACAGTTTGGCCTCGTGATGTGTGTCCTAAAATGTTTTTAAAATAAGCGATTTCCATGTCGCTCTCAGACAACAAAATGGGACTAAAAATCTACAAAAAAACCTATTGTTATATCAAATATAAAACTAAATTTAACCCATTTCAAACAAATTAACACTATAATTTTTTTCCACTATAGATGAGTTGCTGCTCCATTAAACAATAACAGGGTATTCCGTTTTTAAAGGGATAAAAATAATTACTTTTCACTTCTATAGAACTTGGCAAAAAACCTAGAATGTGATGATTCATAGAATGTCGGATTGTGTTCGTCGTAGAACATATATAGCAAATTCTCCTAAGAAGTGGAATAAAAAACCGAGTCACTTTTAGTCAATGGTGTTTTTGTAAGCTTTCGAACTTTAAGTTCAACTATTTTAATTACCATTCAAAGTAGGACGAACAAAAAGTTGGGCTCTGAGATTATTTTTAATGCAGGACAGAAAAGTTTCTGCATTGCGCAAACTTAACTGAAAGTTTCTTGATTTATAAGGTTTTCTGATGGAAGATTTCAATCACAAGTAAACATTTTTCACAGTCAATTACCTACTAAGAGAGTCACTCGAGATAATTTTCTCCACTCATCGACTAGTGAACAGACATGAGTTCATTTAAACTAAGAGCGATGATGACCTTGTATTGTGGGGGTTGTAATGAGAGTCAGAGGCTTTTATATTTGTAGGGTGGTGGAATCTAGCTGCGTACTTTGTGTTAGGATAACAACACCTCTTACAATGACTCGGTTGTTGTGTTTATCATGAGTATTAAAGATAGAGAGAGAGAGAGAGAGAGAGAGAGAGAGAGAGTATATGTGTGTGTACCTGACTAATGAACATGATGTATCTCCATCTGCCGTGGCGTCTGTATTATCATGAGCATTAAAGAGAGAGTTTGTGTGTGTACCTGACTAATGAACATGATGTATCTCCATCTGCCGTGGCGTCTGTATTATCATGAGTATTAAAGAGAGAGTGTATATGTGTGTGTACCTGACTGATGAACATGATGTATCTCCATCTGCCGTGGCGTCTGTATTATCATGAGTATTAAAGACAGAGTGTATGTGTGTGTGTGTACCTGACTGATGAACATGATGTATATCCATCTGCCGTGGCGTCTGTATTATCATGAGTATTAAAGAGAGAGTGTATGTGTGTGTACCTGACTGATGAACATGATGTATCTCCATCTGCCGTGGCGTCTGTATTATCATGAGTATTAAAGAGAGAGTGTATGTGTGTGTACCTGACTGATGAACATGATGTATCTCCATCTGCCGTGGCGTCTGTATTATCATGAGTATTAAAGAGAGAGTATGTGTGTGTACCTGACTGATGAACATGATGTATATCCATCTGCCGTGGCGTCTGTATTATCATGAGTATTAAAGAGAGAGTGTATGTGTGTGTACCTGACTGATGAACATGATGTATCTCCATCTGCCGTGGCGTCTGTATTATCATGAGTATTAAAGAGAGAGTATGTGTGTGTACCTGACTGATGAACATGATGTATCTCCATCTGCCGTGGCGTCTGTATTATCATGAGTATTAAAGAGAGAGTGTATGTGTGTGTACCTGACTGATGAACATGATGTATCTCCATCTGCCGTGGCGTCTGTATTATCATGAGTATTAAAGAGAGAGTGTATGTGTGTGTACCTGACTGATGAACATGATGTATCTCCATCTGCCGTGGCGTCTGTATTATCATGAGTATTAAAGAGAGAGTGTATGTGTGTGTACCTGACTGATGAACATGATGTATCTCCATCTGCCGTGGCGTCTGTATTATCATGAGTATTAAAGAGAGAGTGTATGTGTGTACCTGACTGATGAACATGATGTATATCCATCTGCCGTGGCGTCTGTATTATCATGAGTATTAAAGAGAGAGTGTATGTGTGTGTACCTGACTGATGAACATGATGTATCTCCATCTGCCGTGGCGTCTGTATTATCATGAGTATTAAAAGAGAGTGTATGTGTGTACCTGACTGATGAACATGATGTATCTCCATCTGCCGTGGCGTCTGTATTATCAGGAGTATTAAAGAGAGAGTGTATGTGTGTACCTGACTGATGAACATGATGTAACTCCATCTGCCGTGGCGTCTGTATTATCATGAGTATTAAAGAGAGAGTGTATGTGTGTACCTGACTGATGAACATGATGTATCTCCATCTGCCGTGGCGTCTGTATTATCATGAGTATTAAAGAGAGAGTGTATGTGTGTACCTGACTGATGAACATGATGTATCTCCATCTGCCGTGGCGTCTGTATTATCATGAGTATTAAAGAGAGAGTGTATGTGTGTGTACCTGACTGATGAACATGATGTATCTCCATCTGCCGTGGCGTCTGTATTATCATGAGTATTAAAGAGAGAGTATGTGTGTGTACCTGACTGATGAACATGATGTATCTCCGTCTGCCGTGGCGTCTGTATTATCATGAGTATTAAAGAGAGAGTGTATGTGTGTGTGTACCTGACTGATGAACATGATGTATCTCCATCTGCCGTCGCGTCTGTATTATCATGAGTATTAAAGAGAGAGTGTATGTGTGTGTGTACCTGACTGATGAACATGATGTATCTCCATCTGCCGTGGCGTCTGTATTATCATGAGTATTAAAGAGAGAGTATGTGTGTGTACCTGACTGATGAACATGATGTATCTCCATCTGCCGTGGCGTCTGTATTATCATGAGTATTAAAGAGAGAGTGTATGTGTGTACCTGACTGATGAACATGATGTATCTCCATCTGCCGTGGCGTCTGTATTATCATGAGTATTAAAGAGAGACTGTATGTGTGTACCTGACTGATGAACATGATGTATCTCCATCTGCCGTGGCGTCTGTATTATCATGAGTATTAAAAAGAGAGTGTATGTGTGTACCTGACTGATGAACATGATGTATCTCCATCTGCCGTGGCGTCTGTATTATCATGAGTATTAAAGAGAGAGTGTATGTGTGTGTACCTGACTGATGAACATGATGTATCTCCATCTGCCGTGGCGTCTGTATTATCATGAGTATTAAAGAGAGAGTATGTGTGTGTACCTGACTGATGAACATGATGTATCTCCGTCTGCCGTGGCGTCTGTATTATCATGAGTATTAAAGAGAGAGTGTATGTGTGTGTGTACCTGACTGATGAACATGATGTATCTCCATCTGCCGTGGCGTCTGTATTATCATGAGTATTAAAGAGAGAGTGTATGTGTGTGTGTACCTGACTGATGAACATGATGTATCTCCATCTGCCGTGGCGTCTGTATTATCATGAGTATTAAAGAGAGAGTATGTGTGTGTACCTGACTGATGAACATGATGTATCTCCATCTGCCGTGGCGTCTGTATTATCATGAGTATTAAAGAGAGAGTGTATGTGTGTGTGTACCTGACTGATGAACATGATGTATCTACATCTGCCGTGGCGTCTGTATTATCATGAGTATTAAAGAGAGAGTGTATGTGTGTGTGTACCTGACTGATGAACATGATGTATCTCCATCTGCCGTGGCGTCTGTATTATCATGAGTATTAACGAGAGAGTGTATGTGTGTGTGTACCTGACTGATGAACATGATGTATCTCCATCTGCCGGGGCGTCTGTATTATCATGAGTATTAAAGAGAGAGTGTATGTGTGTGTGTACCTGACTGATGAACATGATGTATCTCCATCTGCCGTGGCGTCTGTATTATCATGAGTATTAACGAGAGAGTGTATGTGTGTGTGTACCTGACTGATGAACATGATGTATCTCCATCTGCCGTGGCGTCTGTATTATCATGAGTATTAAAGAGAGAGTGTATGTGTGTGTGTACCTGACTGATGAACATGATGTATCTCCATCTGCCGTGGCGTCTGTATTATCATGAGTATTAAAGAGAGAGTGTATGTGTGTGTGTACCTGACCGATGAACATGATGTATCTCCATCTGCCGTGGCGTCTGTATTATCATGAGTATTAAAGAGAGAGTGTATGTGTGTGTGTGTGTGTGTACCTGACTGATGAACATGATGTATCTCCATCTGCCGTGGCGTCTGTATTATCATGAGTATTAACGAGAGAGTGTATGTGTGTGTGTACCTGACTGATGGACATGATGTATCTCCATCTGCCGTGGCGTCTGTATTATCATGAGTATTAAAGAGAGAGTGTATGTGTGTGTGTACCTGACTGATGAACATGATGAATCTCCATCTGCCGTGGCGTCTGTATTATCATGAGTATTAAAGAGAGAGTGTATATGTGTGTGTAACTGACTGATGAACATGATGTATCTCCATCTGCCGTGGCGTCTGTATTATCATGAGTATTAAAGAGAGAGTGTATGTGTGTGTGTGTGTACCTGACTGATGAACATGATGTATCTCCATCTGCCGTGGCGTCTGTATTATCATGAGTATTAAAGAGAGAGTGTATGTGTGTGTACCTGACTGATGAACATGATGTATCTCCATCTGCCGTGGCGTCTGTATTATCATGAGTATTAAAGAGAGAGTGTATATGTGTGTGTACCTGACTGATGAACATGATGTATCTCCATCTGCCGTGGCGTCTGTATTATCATGAGTATTAAAGAGAGAGTATGTGTGTGTACCTGACTGATGAACATGATGTATCTCCATCTGCCGTGGCGTCTGTATTATCATGAGTATTAAAGAGAGAGTGTATGTGTGTGTACCGGACTGATGAACATGATGTATCTCCATCTGCCGTGGCGTCTGTATTATCATGAGTATTAAAGAGAGAGTGTATATGTGTGTGTAACTGACTGATGAACATGATGTATCTCCATCTGCCGTGGCGTCTGTATTATCATGAGTATTAAAGAGAGAGTGTATGTGTGTGTGTGTGTACCTGACTGATGAACATGATGTATCTCCATCTGCCGTGGCGTCTGTATTATCATGAGTATTAAAGAGAGAGTGTATGTGTGTGTACCTGACTGATGAACATGATGTATCTCCATCTGCCGTGGCGTCTGTATTATCATGAGTATTAAAGAGAGAGTGTATATGTGTGTGTACCTGACTGATGAAAATGATGTATCTCCATCTGCCGTGGCGTCTGTATTATCATGAGTATTAAAGAGAGAGTATGGGTGTGTACCTGACTGATGAACATGATGTATCTCCATCTGCCGTGGCGTCTGTATTATCATGAGTATTAAAGAGAGAGTGTATGTGTGTGTGTACCTGACGGATGAACATGATGTATCTCCGTCTGCCGTGGCGTCTGTATTATCATGAGTATTAAAAAGAGAGTGTATGTGTGTGTACCTGACTGATGAACATGATGTATCTCCATCTGCCGTGGCGTCTGTATTATCACGAGTATTAAAGAGAGAGTGTATATGTGTGTGTACCTGACTGATGAACATGATGTATCTCCATCTGCTGTGGCGTCTGTATTATCATGAGTATTAAAGAGAGAGTGTATGTGTGTGTGTACCTGACTGATGAACATGATGTATCTCCGTCTGCCGTGGCGTCTGTATTATCATGAGTGTTAAAGAGAGAGTATATGTGTGTACCTGACTGATGAACATGATGTATATCCATCTGCCGTGGCGTCAACACTATCACGAGTATTAAAGAGAGAGTGTATATGTGTGTGTACCTGACTGATGAACATGATGTATCTCCATCTGCCGTGGCGTCTGTATTATCATGAGTATTAAAGAGAGAGTGTATGTGTGTGTGTACCTGACTGATGAACATGATGTATCTCCGTCTGCCGTGGCGTCTGTATTATCACGAGTATTAAAGAGAGAGTGTATATGTGTGTGTACCTGATTGATGAACATGATGTATCTCCATCTGCCGTGGTGTGTATTATCATGAGTATAAAAGAGAGAGTATGTGTGTGTACCTGACTGATGAACATGATGTATCTCCATCTGCCGTGGCGTCTGTATTATCATGAGTATTAAAAAGAGAGTGTATATGTGTGTGTACCTGACTGATGAACATGATGTACCTCCAGCTGCCGTGGCGTCTGTATTATCATGAGTATTAAAGAGAGAGTATATGTGTGTGTGTACCTGACTGATGAACATGATGTATCTCCGTCTGCCGTGGCGTCTGTATTATCATGAGTGTTAAAGAGAGAGTATATGTGTGTACCTGACTGATGAACATGATGTATCTCCATCTGCCGTGGCGTCTACACTATCACGAGTATTAAAGAGAGAGTGTATATGTGTGTGTACCTGACTGATGAACATGATGTATCTCCATCTGCCGTGGCGTCTGTACTATCATGAGTATTAAAGAGAGAGTGTATATGTGTGTGTACCTGATTGATGAACATGATGTATCTCCATATGCCGTGGTGTGTATTATCATGAGTATAAAAGAGAGAGTATGTGTGTGTACCTGACTGATGAACATGAGGTATCTCCATCTGCCGTGGCGTCTGTATTATCATGAGTATTAAAGAGAGTGTGTATATGTGTGTGTACCTGACTGATGAACATGATGTACCTCCAGCTGCCGTGGCGTCTGTATTATCATGAGTATTAAAGAGAGAGTATATGTGTGTGTGTACCTGACTGATGAACATGATTTATCTCCGTCTGCCGTGGCGTCTGTATTATCATGAGTGTTAAAGAGAGAGTATATGTGTGTACCTGACTGATGAACATGATGTATCTCCATCTGCCGTGGCGTCTACACTATCACGAGTATTAAAGAGAGAGTGTATATGTGTGTGTACCTGACTGATGAACATGATGTATCTCCATCTGCCGTGGCGTCTGTACTATCATGAGTATTAAAGAGAGAGTGTATGTGTGTGTGTACCTGACTGATGAACATGATTTATCTCCGTCTGCCGTGGCGTCTGTATTATCATGAGTATTAAAGAGAGTGTATATGTGTGTGTACCTGACTGATGAACATGATGTATCTCCATCTGTCGTGGTGTCTGTATTATCATGAGTATTAAAGAGAGAGTATGTGTGTGTACCTGACTGATGAACATGATGTATCTCCATCTGCCGTGGCGTCTGTATTATCATGAGTATTAAAGAGAGAGTGTATGTGTGTGTGTACCTGACTGATGAACATGATGTACCTCCAGCTGCCGTGGCGTCTGTATTATCATGAGTATTTAAGAGAGAGTGTATGTGTGTGTGTACCTGACTGATGAACATGATGTACCTCCAGCTGCCGTGGCGTCTGTATTATCATGAGTATTTAAGAGAGAGTGTATGTGTGTGTGTACCTGACTGATGAACATGATGTATCTCCATCTGCCGAGGCGTCTGTATTATCATGAGTATTAAAGAGAGAGTATGTGTGTGTACCTGACTGATGAACATGATGTATCTCCGTCTGCCGTGGCGTCTGTCTTATTGCGAGTATTAAAGAGAGAGTGTATATGTGTGTGTACCTGACTGATGAACATGATGTATCTCCATCTACCGTGGCGTCTGTATTATTGCGAGTATTAAAGAGAGAGTGTATATGTGTGTGTACCTGATTGATGAACATGATGTATCTCCATCTGCCGTGGTGTGTATTATCATGAGTATAAAAGAGAGAGTATGTGTGTGTACCTGACTGATGAACATGATGTATCTCCATCTGCCGTGGCGTCTGTATTATCATGAGTATTAAAGAGAGTGTGTATATGTGTGTGTACCTGACTGATGAACATGATGTACCTCCAGCTGCCGTGGCGTCTGTATTATCATGAGTATTAAAGAGAGAGTATATGTGTGTGTGTACCTGACTGATGAACATGATTTATCTCCGTCTGCCGTGGCGTCTGTATTATCATGAGTGTTAAAGAGAGAGTATATGTGTGTACCTGACTGATGAACATGATGTATCTCCATCTGCCGTGGCGTCTACACTATCACGAGTATTAAAGAGAGAGTGTATATGTGTGTGTACCTGACTGATGAACATGATGTATCTCCATCTGCCGTGGCGTCTGTACTATCATGAGTATTAAAGAGAGAGTGTATGTGTGTGTGTGTACCTGACTGATGAACATGATTTATCTCCGTCTGCCGTGGCGTCTGTATTATCATGAGTATTAAAGAGAGAGTATGTGTGTGTACCCGACTGATGAACATGATGTATCTCCGTCTGCCGTGGCGTCTGTATTATCACGAGTATTAAAGAGAGAGTGTATATGTGTGTGTACCTGACTGATGAACATGATGTATCTCCATCTGTCGTGGTGTCTGTATTATCATGAGTATTAAAGAGAGAGTATGTGTGTGTACCTGACTGATGAACATGATGTATCTCCATCTGCCGTGGCGTCTGTATTATCATGAGTATTAAAGAGAGAGTGTATGTGTGTGTGTACCTGACTGATGAACATGATGTACCTCCAGCTGCCGTGGCGTCTGTATTATCATGAGTATTTAAGAGAGAGTGTATGTGTGTGTGTACCTGACTGATGAACATGATGTATCTCCATCTGCCGAGGCGTCTGTATTATCATGAGTATTAAAGAGAGAGTATGTGTGTGTACCTGACTGATGAACATGATGTATCTCCGTCTGCCGTGGCGTCTGTCTTATTGCGAGTATTAAAGAGAGAGTGTATATGTGTGTGTACCTGACTGATGAACATGATGTATCTCCATCTGTCGTGGTGTCTGTATTATCATGAGTATTAAAGAGAGAGTATGTGTGTGTACCTGACTGATGAACATGATGTATCTCCATCTGCCGTGGCGTCTGTATTATCATGAGTATTAAAGAGAGAGTGTATGTGTGTGTGTACCTGACTGATGAACATGATGTACCTCCAGCTGCCGTGGCGTCTGTATTATCATGAGTATTTAAGAGAGAGTGTATGTGTGTGTGTACCTGACTGATGAACATGATGTATCTCCATCTGCCGAGGCGTCTGTATTATCATGAGTATTAAAGAGAGAGTATGTGTGTGTACCTGACTGATGAACATGATGTATCTCCGTCTGCCGTGGCGTCTGTCTTATTGCGAGTATTAAAGAGAGAGTGTATATGTGTGTGTACCTGACTGATGAACATGATGTATCTCCATCTGCCGTGGCGTCTGTATTATCATGAGTATTAAAGAGAGAGTGTATATGTGTGTGTACGTGACTGATGAACATGATGTATCTCCATCTGTCGTGGTGTCTGTATTATCATGAGTATTAAAGAGAGAGTATGTGTGTGTACCTGACTGATGAACATGATCTATCTCCATCTGCCGTGGCGTCTGTGTTATCATGAGTATTAAAGAGAGAGTGTATGTGTGTGTGTACCTGACTGATGAACATGATGTACCTCCAGCTGCCGTGGCGTCTGTATAATCATGAGTATTTAAGAGAGAGTGTATGTGTGTGTGTACCTGACTGATGAACATGATGTATCTCCATCTGCCGTGGCGTCTGTATTATCATGAGTATTAAAGAGAGAGTGTATGTGTGTGTACCTGACTGATGAATATGATGTATCTCCATCTGCCGTGGCGTCTGTATTATCATGAGTATTTAAGAGAGAGTGTATGTGTGTGTGTACCTGACTGATGAACATGATGTATCTCTTTCTGCCGTGGCGTCTGTGTTATCATGAGTGTTAAAGAGAGAGTATGTGTGTGTACCTGACTGATGAACATGATGTATCTCCATCTGCCGTGGCGTCTACATTATCACGAGTATTAAAGAGAGAGTGTATATGTGTGTGTACCTGACTGATGAACATGATGTATATCCATCTGCCGTGGAGTCTGTATTATCATGAGTATTAAAGAGAGAGTGTATATGTGTGTGTACCTGACTGATGAACATGATGTATCTCCATCTGCCGTGGCGTCTGTTTTATCATGAGTGTTAAAGAGAGAGTGTATGTGTTTACCTGACTGATGAACAGGATGTATCTCCATCTGCCGTGGCGTCTGTATTATCATGAGTATTAAAGAGAGAGTATGTGTGTGTACCTGACTGATGAACATGATGTATCTCCGTCTGCCGTGGCGTCTGTATTATCATGAGTATTAAAGAGAGAGTATGTGTGTGTACCTGACTGATGAACATGATGTATCTCCGTCTGCCGTGGCGTCTGTATTATTACAAGTATTAAAGAGAGAGTGTATATGTGTGTGTACCTGACTGATGAACATGATGTATCTCCATCTGCAGTGGCGTCTGTATTATCATGAGTATTAAAGAGAGAGTGTATGTGTGTGTGTACCTGACTGATGAACATGATGTATCTCCATCTGCCGTGGCGTCTGTATTATCATGAGTATTTAAGAGGGAGTGTATGTGTGTGTGTACCTGACTGATGAACATGATGTATCTCCTTCTGCCGTGGCGTCTGTATTATCATGAGTATTAAAGAGAGAGTATGTGTGTGTACCTGACTGATGAACATGATGTATCTCCATCTGCCGTGGCGTCTACATTATCACGAGTATTAAAGAGAGAGTGTATATGTGTGTGTACCTGACTGATGAACATGATGTATCTCCATCTGCCGTGGCGTCTGTATTATCATGAGTATTAAAGAGAGAGTGTATGTGTGTGTTTGTGTGTACCTGACTGATGAACATGATTTATATCCATCTGCCGTGGAGTCTGTATTATCATGAGTATTAAAGAGAGAGTGTATATGTGTGTGTACCTGACTGATGAACATGATGTATCTCCGTCTGCCGTGGCGTCTGTATTATCATGAGTGATAAAGAGAGAGTATGTGTGTGTACCTGACTGATGAACATGATGTATATCCATCTGCCGTGGAGTCTGTATTATCATGAGTATTAAAGAGAGAGTGTATATGTATGTGTACCTGACTGATGAACATGATGTATCTCCGTCTGCCGTGGCGTCTGTATTATCATGAGTATTAAAGAGAGGGTATGTGTGTGTACCTGACTGATGAACATGATGTATCTCCGTCTGCCGTGGCGTCTGTATTATCACGAGTTTTAAAGAGAGAGTGTATATGTGTGTGTACCTGACTGATGAACATAATGTATCTCCATCTGCCGTGGCGTCTGTATTATCATGAGTATTAAAGAGAGAGTGTATGTGTGTGTGTACCTGACTGATGAACATGATGTATATCCATCTGCCGTGGAGTCTGTATTATCATGAGTATTAAAGAAAGAGTGTATATGTGTGTGTACCTGACTGATGAACATGATGTATCTCCGTCTGCCGTGGCGTCTGTATTATCACGAGTATTAAAGAGAGAGTGTATATGTGTGTGTACCTGACTGATGAACATGATGTATCTCCATCTGCCGTGGCGTCTGTATTATCATGAGTATTAAAGAGAGAGTGTATGTGTGTGTGTGTACCTGACTGATGAACATGATGTATATCCATCTGTCGTGGAGTCTGTATTATCATGAGTATTAAAGAGAGAGTGTATATGTGTGTGTACCTGACTGATGAACATGATGTATCTCCATCTGACGTGGCGTCTGTACTATCATGAGTATTAAAGATAGAGTGTATATGTGTGTGTACGTGACTGATGAACATGATGTATCTCCATCTGCCGTGGCGTCTGTATTATCATGAGTATTAAAGACAGAGTATGTGTGTGTACCTGACTGATGAACATGATGTATCTCCGTCTGCCATGGCGTCTGTTTTATCACGAGTATTAAAGAGAGAGTGTATATGTGTGTGTACCTGACTGATGAACATGATGTATCTCCATCTGCCGTGGCGTCTGTATTATCATGAGTATTAAAGAGAGAGTATGTGTGTGTACCTGACTGATGAACATGATGTATCTCCGTCTGCCGTGGCGTCTGTATTATCACGAGTATTAAAGAGAGAGTGTATATGTGTGTGTACCTGACTGATGAACATGATGTATCTCCATCTGCCGTGGCGTCTATTTTATCATGAGTATTAAAGAGAGAGTATGTGTGTGTACCTGACTGATGAACATGATGTATTTCCGTCTGCCGTGGCGTCTGTATTATCACGATTATTAAAGAGAGAGTGTATATGTGTGTGTACCCGACTGATGAACATAATGTATCTCCATCTGCGGTGGCGTCTGTATTATCATGAGTATTAAAGAGAGAGTATGTGTGTGTACCTGACTGATGAACATGATGTATTTCCGTCTGCCGTGGCGTCTGTATTATCACGAGTATTAAAGAGAGAGTGTATATGTGTGTGTACCTGACTGATGAACATGATGTATCTCCATCTGCCGTGGCGTCTGTATTATCATGAGTATTAAAGAGAGAGTGTATGTGTGTGTGTGTACCTGACTGATGAACATGATGTATATCCATCTGCCGTGGAGTCTGTATTATCATGAGTATTAAAGAGAGAGTGTATATGTGTGTGTACCTGACTGATGAACATGATGTATCTCCATCTGACGTGGCGTCTGTACTATCATGAGTATTAAAGATAGACTGTATATGTGTGTGTACGTGACTGATGAACATGATGTATCTCCATCTGCCGTGGCGTCTGTATTATCATGAGTATTAAAGACAGAGTATGTGTGTGTACCTTACTGATGAACATGATGTATCTCCGTCTGCCATGGCGTCTTTTTTATCACGAGTATTAAAGAGAGAGTGTATATGTGTGTGTACCTGACTGATGAACATGATGTATCTCCATCTGCCGTGGCGTCTGTATTATCATGAGTTTTAAAGAGAGAGTATGTGTGTGTACCTGACTGATGAACATGATGTATCTCCGTCTGCCGTGGCGTCTGTATTATCACGAGTATTAAAGAGAGAGTGTATATGTGTGTGTACCTGACTGATGAACATGATGTATCTCCATCTGCCGTGGCGTCTGTTTTATCATGAGTATTAAAGAGAGAGTATGTGTGTGTACCTGACTGATGAACATGATGTATTTCCGTCTGCCGTGGCGTCTGTATTATCACGATTATTAAAGAGAGAGTGTATATGTGTGTGTATCCGACTGATGAACATAATGTATCTCCATCTGCGGTGGCGTCTGTATTATCATGAGTATTAAAGAGAGAGTATGTGTGTGTACCTGACTGATGAACATGATGTATCTCCGTCTGCCGTGGCGTCTGTATTATCACGAGTATTAAAGAGAGAGTGTATGTGTGTGTACCTGACTGATGAACATGATGTATCTCCATCTGCCGTGGCGTCTGTATTATCATGAGTATTAAAAAGAGAGTGTATATGTGTGTGTACCTGACTGATGAACATGATGTATCTCCATCTGCCGTGGCGTCTGTATTATCATGAGTATTAAAGAGAGAGTATGTGTGTGTACCTGACTGATGAACATGATGTATCTCCGTCTGCCGTGGCGTCTGTATTATCACGAGTATTAAAGAGAGAGTGTATATGTGTGTGTACCTGACTGATGAACATGATGTATCTCCATCTGCCGTGGCGTCTGTATTATCATGAGTATTAAAGAGAGAGTATGTGTGTGTACCTGACTGATGAACATGATGTATCTCCGTCTGCCGTGGCGTCTGTATTATCACGAGTATTAAAGAGAGAGTGTATATGTGTAGGTACCTGACTGATGAACATGATGTATCCCTGTCTGCCGTGGCTTCTATATTATCACGAGTATTAAAGAGAGAGTGTATGTGTGTGTGTACCTGACTGATGAACATGATGTATCTCCATCTGCCGTGGCGTCTGTATTATCATGAGTATTAAAGAGAGAGTATGTGTGTGTACCTGACTGATGAACATGATGTATCTCCGTCTGCCGTGGCTTCTATATTATCACGAGTATTAAAGAGAGAGTGTATGTGTGTGTGTACCTGACTGATGAACATGATGTATCTCCGTCTGCCGTGGCTTCTATATTATCACGAGTATTAAAGAGAGAGTGTATGTGTGTGTGTACCTGACTGATGAACATGATGTATCTCCATCTGCCGTGGCGTCTGTATTATCATGAGTATTAAAGAGAGAGTGTATGTGTGTGTGTGTGTACCTGACCGATGAACATGATGTATCTCCATCTGCCGTGGCCTCTGTATTATCATGAGTATTAAAGAGAGAGTGTATGTGTGTACCTGACTGATGAACATGATGTATCTCCATCTGCCGTGGCGTCTGTATTATCATGAGTATTAAAGAGAGAGTATGTGTGTGTACCTGACTGATGAACATGATGTATCTCCGTCTGCCGTGGCGTCTGTATTATCACGAGTATTAAAGAGAGAGTGTATGTGTGTGTGTGTGTGTACCTGACTGATGAACATGATGTATCTCCATCTGCCGTGGCGTCTGTATTATCATGAGTATTAAAGAGAGTGTACGTGTGTACCTGACTGATGAACATGATGTAACTCCATCTGCCGTGGCGTCTGTTTTATCATGAGTATTAAAGAGAAAGTGTATGTGTGTGTGTACCTGACTGATGAACATGATGTATCTCCGTCTGCCGTGGCATCTGTATTATCATGAGTATTAAAGAGAGAGTGTATGTGTGTACCTGACTGATGAACATGATGTATCTCCATCTGCCCTGGCGTCTGTATTATCATGAGTATTACAGAGAGAGTATGTGTGTGTACCTGACTGATGAACATGATGTATCTCCGTCTGCCGTGGCGTCTGTATTATCACGAGTATTAAAGAGAGAGTGTATGTGTGTGTGTACCTGACTGATGAACTTGATGTATCTCCATCTGCCGTGGCGTCTGTATTATCATGAGTATTAAAGAGAGAGTGTATGTGTGTGTGTGTGTACCTGACTGATGAACATGATGTATCTCCATCTGCCGTGGCGTCTGTATTATCATGAGTATTAAAGAGAGAGTGTATGTGTGTACCTGACTGATGAACATGATGTATCTCCGTCTGCCGTGGCGTCTGTATTATCATGAGTATTAAAGAGAGAGTGTATGTGTGTGTGTACCTGACTGATGAACATGATGTATCTCCGTCTGCCGTGGCGTCTGTATTATCAGGAGTATTAAAGAGAGATGGTATGTGTGTACCTGACTGATGAACATGATTTATCTCCATGTGCCGTGGCTTCTGTATTATCATGAGTATTAAAGAGAGAGTATGTGTGTGTACCTGACTAATGAACATGATGTATCTCCATCTGCCGTGGCGTCTGTATTATCACGAGTATTAAAGAGAGAGTGTATGTGTGTGTGTGGCTGACTGATGAACATGATGTATCTTCATCTGCCGTGGCGTCTGTATTATCAGGAGTATTAAAGAGAGAGTGTATGTGTGTGTGTACCTGACTGATGAACATGATGTATCTCCGTCTGCCGTGGCGTCTGTATTATCAGGAGTATTAAAGAGAGAGTGTATGTGTGTACCTGACTGATGAACATGATTTATCTCCATGTGCCGTGGCTTCTGTATTATCATGAGTATTAAAGAGAGAGTATGTGTGTGTACCTGACTAATGAACATGATGTATCTGCATCTGCCGTGGCGTCTGTATTATCACGAGTATTAAAGAGAGAGTGTATGTGTGTGTGTGGCTGACTGATGAACATGATGTATCTCCATCTGCCGTGGCGTCTGTATTATCACGAGTATTAAAGAGAGAGTGTATGTGTGTGTGTACCTGACTGATGAACATGATGTATCTCCATCTGCGGTGGCGTCTGTATTATCATGAGTATTAAAGAGAGAGTGTATGTGTGTGTGTACCTGACTGATGAACATGATGTATCTCCGTCTGCCGTGGCGTCTGTATTATCATGAGCATTAAAGAGAGAGTGTTTGTGTGTACCTGACTGATGAACATGATGTGTCTCCGTCTGCCGTGGCGTCTGTACTATCAAGAGTATTAAAGAGAGAGTATGTGTGTGTACCTGACTGATGAACATGATGTATCTCCATCTGCCGTGGCGTCTGTATTATCATGAGTATTAAAGAGAGAGTGTATGTGTGTGTGTGTACCTGACTGATGAACATGACGTATCTCCGTCTGCCGTGGCGTCTGTATTATCATGAGCATTAAAGAGAGAGTGTATGTGTGTACCTGACTGATGAACATGATGTATCTCCGTCTGCCGTGGCGTCTGTATTATCATGAGTATTAAAGAGAGAGTATGTGTGTGTTCCTGACTGATGAACATGATGTATCTCCATCTGCCGTGGCGTCTGTATTATCACGAGTATTAAAGAGAGAGTGTATGTGTGTGTGTACCTGACTGATGAACATGATGTATCTCCATCTGCCGTGGCGTCTGTATTATCACGAGTATTAAAGAGAGAGTGTATGTGTGTGTGTACCTGACTGATGAACATGATGTATCTCCGTCTGCCGTGGCGTCTGTATTATCATGAGTATTAAAGAGAGAGTATGTGTGTACCTGACTGATGAACATGATGTATCTCCATCTGCCGTGGCGTCTGTATTATCACGAGTATTAAAGAGAGAGTGTATGTGTGTGTGTACCTGACTGATGAACATGATGTATCTTCATCTGCCGTGGCGTCTGTATTATCATGAGTATTAAAGAGAGAGTGTATGTGTGTGTGTACCTGACTGATGAACATGATGTATCTCCATCTGTCGAGGCGTCTGTATTATCATGAGTATTAAAGAGAGAGTATGTGTGTGTACCTGACTGATGAACATGATGTATATCCATCTGCTGTGGCGTCTGTATTATCACGAGTATTAAAGAGAGAGTGTATGTGTGTGTGTATCTGACTGATGAACATGATGTATCTCCGTCTGCCGTGGCGTCTGTATTATCATGAGTATTAAAGAGAGAGTATGTGTGTACCTGACTGATGAACATTATGTATATCCATCTGCCGTGGCGTCTGTATTATCACGAGTATAAAAGAGAGTGTGTATGTGTGTGTGTACCTGACTGATGAACATGATGTATCTCCATCTGCCGTGGCGTCTGTATTATCATGAGTATTAAAGAGAGAGTATGTGTGTGTACCTGACTGATGAACATGATGTATATCCATCTGCCGTGGCGTCTGTATTATCACGAGTATTAAAGAGAGAGTGTATGTGTGTGTGTGTACCTGACTGTTGAACATGATGTATCTCGATCTGCCGTGGCGTCTGTATTATCATGAGTATTAAAGAGAGAGTGTATGTGTGTGTGTACCTGACTGATGAACATGATGTATCTCCATCTGCCGTGGCGTCTGTATTATCATGAGTATTGAAGAGAGAGTATGTGTGTGTACCTGACTGATGAACATGATGTATATCCATCTGCCGTGGCGTCTGTATTATCACGAGTATTAAAGAGAGAGTGTATGTGTGTGTGTACCTGACTGATGAACATGATGTATCTCCATCTGCCGTGGCGTCTGTATTATCATGAGTATTAAAGAGAGAGTATGTGTGTGTAACTGACTGATGAACATGATGTAAATCCATCTGCCGTGGCGTCTGTATTATCACGAGTATTAAAGAGAGAGTGTATGTGTGTGTACCTGACTGATGAACATGATGTATCTCCATCTGCCGTGGCGTCTGTATTATCATGAGTATTAAAGAGAGAGTATGTGTGTGTACCTGACTGATGAACATGATGTATATCCATCTACCGTGGCGTCAGTATTATCACGAGTATTAAAGAGAGAGTGTATGTGTGTGTGTACCTGACTGATGAACATGATGTATCTCCATCTGCCGTGGCGTCTGTATTATCATGAGTATTAAAGAGAGAGTGTATGTGTGTGTGTACCTGACTGATGAACATGATGTATCTCCATCTGCCGTGGCGTCTGTATTATCATGAGTATTAAAGAGAGAGTGTATGTGTGTGTGTACCTGACTGATGAACATGATGTATCTCCATCTGCCGTGGCGTCTGTATTATCATGAGTATTAAAGAGAAAGTATGTGTGTGTACCTGACTGATGAACATGATGTATATCCATCTGCCGTGGCGTCTGTATTATCACGAGTATTAAAGAGAGAGTGTATGTGTGTGTGTACTTGACTGATGAACATGATGTATCTCCATCTGCCGTGGCGTCTGTATTATCATGAGTATTAAAGAGAGAGTATGTGTGTGTACCTGACTGATGAACTTGATGTATATCAATCTGCTGCGGCGTCTGTATTATCACGAGTATTAAAGAGAGATTGTATGTGTGTGTGTGTACCTGACTGATGAACATGATGTATCTCCATCTGCCGTGGCGTCTGTATTATCATGAGTATTAAAGAGAGAGTATGTGTGTGTACCTGACTGATGAACATGATGTATATCCATCTGCCGTGGCGTCTGTATTATCACGAGTATTAAAGAGAGAGTGTATGTGTGTGTGTGTGTACCTGACTGATGAACATGATGTATCTCCATCTGCCATGGCGTCTGTATTATCACGAGTATTAAAGAGAGAGTATGTGTGTGTACCTGACTGATGAACATGGTGTATATCCATCTGCCGTGGCGTCTGTATTATCACGAGTATTAAAAAGAGAGTGTATGTGTGTGTACCTGACTGATGAACATGATGTATCTCCATCTGCCGTGGCGTCTGTATTATCATGAGTATTAAAGAGAGAGTGTATGTGTGTGTGTACCTGACTGATGAACATGATGTATCTCCATCTGCCGTGGCGTCTGTATTATCATGAGTATTAGAGAGAGAGTATGTGTGTGTACCTGACTGATGAACATGATGTATATCCATCTGCCGTGGCGTCTGTATTATCACGAGTATTAAAGAGAGAGTGTATGTGTGTGTGTGTGTGTACATGACTGATGAACATGATGTATCTCCATCTGCCGTGGCGTCTGTATTATCACGAGTATTAAAGAGAGAGTATGTGTGTGTACCTGACTGATGAACATGGTGTATATCCATCTGCCGTGGCGTCTGTATTATCACGAGTATTAAAAAGAGAGTGTATGTGTGTGTACCTGACTGATGAACATGATGTATCTCCATCTGCCGTGGCGTCTGTATTATCATGAGTATTAAAGAGAGAGTGTATGTGTGTGTGTACCTGACTGATGAAAATGATGTATCTCCATCTGCCGTGGCGTCCGTATTATCATGGGTATTAAAGAGAGAGTATGTGTGTGTACCTGACTGATGAACATGATGTATATCCATCTGCAGTGGCGTCTGTATTATCACGAGTAATAAAGAGTGAGTGTATGTGTGTGTGTACCTGACTGATGAACATGATGTATCTCCATCTGCCGTGGCGTCTGTATTATCATGAGTATTAAAGAGAGAGTATGTGTGTGTACCTGACTGATGAACATGATGTATATCCATCTGCCGTGGCATCTGTATTATCACGAGTATTGAAGAGAGAGTGTATGTGAGTGTGTACCTGACTGATGAACATGATGTATCTCCATCTGCCGTGGCGTCTGTATTATCATGAGTAATAAAGAGAGAGTATGTGTGTGTACCTGACTGATGAACATGATGTATATCCATCTGCCGTGGCGTCTGTATTATCATGAGTATTAAAGAGAGAGTATGTGTGTGTACCTGACTGATGAACATGATGTATCTCCATCTGCCGTGGCGTCTACATTATCGCGAGTATTAAAGAGAGAGTGTATATGTGTGTGTACCTGACTGATGAACATGATGTATCTCCATCTGCCGTGGCGTCTGTATTATCATGAGTATTAAAGAGAGAGTATGTGTGTGTACCTGACTGATGAACTTGATGTATCTCCGTCTGCCGTGGCGTCTGTATTATCACGAGTATTAAAGAGAGAGTGTATATGTGTGTGTACCTGACTGCTGAACATGATGTATCTCCATCTGCCGAGGCGTCTGTTTTAGCATGAGTATTAAAGAGAGAGTTTGTGTGTGTACCTGACTGATGAACATGATGTATCTCCATCTGCCGTGGCGTCTGTATTATCATGAGTATTAAAGAGAAAGTTTATGTGTGTGTGTACCTGACTGATGAACATGATGTATCTCCATCTGCCGAGGCGTCTGTTTTATCATGAGTATTAAAGAGAGAGTTTGTGTGTGTACCTGACTGATGAACATGATGTATCTCCGTCTGCCGTGGCGTCTGTATTATCACGAGTACTAAAGAGAGAGTGTATATGTGTGTGTACCTGACTGATGAACATGATGTATCTCCATCTGCCGTGGCGTCTGTATTATCATGAGTATTAAAGAGAGAGTATGTGTGTGTACCTGACTGATGAACTTGATGTATCTCCGTCTGCCGTGGCGTCTGTATTATCACGAGTATTAAAGAAAGAGTTTATGTGTGTGTGTACCTGACTGATGAACATGATGTATCTCCATCTGCCGAGGCGTCTGTTTTATCATGAGTATTAAAGAGAGAGTTTGTGTGTGTACCTGACTGATGAACATGATGTATCTCCGTCTGCCGTGGCGTCTGTATTATCACGAGTATTAAAGAGAGAGTGTATATGTGTGTGTACCTGACTGATGAACATGATGTATCTCCATCTGCCGTGGCGTCTGTATTATCATGAGTATTAAAGAGAGAGTATGTGTGTGTACCTGACTGATGAACTTGATGTATCTCCGTCTGCCGTGGCGTCTGTATTATCACGAGTATTAAAGAGAGAGTGTATATGTGTGTGTACCTGACTGCTGAACATGATGTATCTCCATCTGCCGAGGCGTCTGTTTTATCATGAGTATTAAAGAGAGAGTTTGTGTGTGTACCTGACTGATGAACATGATGTATCTCCATCTGCCGTGGCGTCTGTATTATCATGAGTATTAAAGAGAGAGTTTATGTGTGTGTGTACCTGACTGATGAACATGATGTATCTCCATCTGCCGAGGCGTCTGTTTTATCATGAGTATTAAAGAGAGAGTTTGTGTGTGTACCTGACTGATGAACATGATGTATCTCCGTCTGCCGTGGCGTCTGTATTATCACGAGTATTAAAGAGAGAGTGTATATGTGTGTGTACCTGACTGATGAACATGATGTATCTCCATCTGCCGTGGCGTCTGTATTATCATGAGTATTAAAGAGAGAGTATGTGTGTGTACCTGACTGATGAACTTGATGTATCTCCGTCTGCCGTGGCGTCTGTATTATCACGAGTATTAAAGAGAGAGTGTATATGTGTGTGTACCTTACTGCTGAACATGATGTATCTCCATCTGCCGAGGCGTCTGTTTTATCATGAGTATTAAAGAGAGAGTTTGTGTGTGTACCTGACTGATGAACATGATGTATCTCCGTCTGCCGTGGCGTCTGTATTATCACGAGTATTAAAGAGAGAGTGTATATGTGTGTGTACCTGACTGATGAACATGATGTATCTCCATCTGCCGTGGCGTCTGTATTATCATGAGTATTAAAGAGAGAGTGTATGTGTGTGTGTACCTGACTGATGAACATGATGTATCTCCGTCTGCCGTGGCGTCTGTATTATCACGAGTATTAAAGAGAGAGTGTATATGTGTGTGTACCTGACTGATGAACATGATGTATCTCCATCTGCCGTGGCGTCTGTATTATCATGAGTATTAAAGAGAGAGTGTATGTGTGTGTGTACCTGACTGATGAACATGATGTATATCCATCTGCCGTGGCGTCTGTATTATCATGAGTATTAAAGAGAGAGTGTATGTGTGTGTGTACCTGACTGATGAACATGATGTATCTCCATCTGCCGTGGCGTCTGTATTATCATGAGTATTAAAGAGAGAGTATGTGTGTGTACCTGACTGATGAACATGATGTATCTCCATCTGCCGTGGCGTCTGTATTATCATGAGTATTAAAGAGAGAGTGTATGTGTGTGTGTACCTGACTGATGAACATGATGTATCTCCATCTGCCGTGGCGTCTGTATTATCATGAGTATTAAAGAGAGAGTATGTGTGTGTACCTGACTGATGAACATGATGTATCTCCATCTGCCGTGGCGTCTGTATTATCATGAGTATTAAAGAGAGAGTATGTGTGTGTGTGTACCTGACTGATGAACATGATGTATATCCATCTGCCGTGGCGTCTGTATTATCATGAGTATTAAAGAGAGAGTTTGTGTGTGTACCTGACTGATGAACATGATGTATCTCCGTCTGCCGTGGCGTCTGTATTATCACGAGTATTAAAGAGAGAGTGTATATGTGTGTGTACCTGACTGATGAACATGATGTATCTCCATCTGCCGTGGCGTCTGTATTATCATGAGTATTAAAGAGAGAGTATGTGTGTATACCTGACTGATGAACTTGATGTATCTCCGTCTGCCGTGGCGTCTGTATTATCACGAGTATTAAAGAGAGAGTGTATATGTGTGTGTACCTAACTGATGAACATGATGTATCTCCATCTGCCGAGGCGTCTGTTTTATCATGAGTATTAAAGAGAGAGTTTGTGTGTGTACCTGACTGATGAACATGATGTATCTCCGTCTGCCGTGGCGTCTGTATTATCACGAGTATTAAAGAGAGAGTGTATATGTGTGTGTACCTGACTGATGAACATGATGTATCTCCATCTGCCGTGGCGTCTGTATTATCATGAGTATTAAAGAGAGAGTGTATGTGTGTGTGTACCTGACTGATGAACATGATGTATCTCCGTCTGCCGTGGCGTCTGTATTATCATGAGTATTAAAGAGAGAGTTTGTGTGTGTACCTGACTGATGAACATGATGTATATCCATCTGCCGTGGCGTCTGTATTATCATGAGTATTAAAGAGAGAGTTTGTGTGTGTACCTGACTGATGAACATGATGTATCTCCGTCTGCCGTGGCGTCTGTATTATCACGAGTATTAAAGAGAGAGTGTATATGTGTGTGTACCTGACTGATGAACATGATGTATCTCCATCTGCCGTGGCGTCTGTATTATCATGAGTATTAAAGAGAGAGTATGTGTGTGTACCTGACTGATGAACTTGATGTATCTCCGTCTGCCGTGGCGTCTGTATTATCACGAGTATTAAAGAGAGAGTGTATATGTGTGTGTACCTGACTGATGAACATGATGTATCTCCATCTGCCGAGGCGTCTGTATTATCATGAGTATTAAAGAGAGAGTGTATGTGTGTGTGTACCTGACTGATGAACATGATGTATCTCCATCTGCCGTGGCGTCTGTATTATCATGAGTATTAAAGAGAGAGTATGTGTGCGTACCTGACTGATGAACATGATGTATCTCCATCTGCCGTGGCGTCTGTATTATCATGAGTATTAAAGAGAGAGTATGTGTGTGTGTACCTGACTGATGAACATGATGTATATCCATCTGCCGTGGCGTCTGTATTATCATGAGTATTAAAGAGAGAGTTTGTGTGTGTTCCTGACTGATGAACATGATGTATCTCCGTCTGCCGTGGCGTCTGTATTATCACGAGTATTAAAGAGAGAGTGTATATGTGTGTGTACCTGACTGATGAACATGATGTATCTCCATCTGCCGTGGCGTCTGTATTATCATGAGTATTAAAGAGAGAGTATGTGTGTGTACCTGACTGATGAACTTGATGTATCTCCGTCTGCCGTGGCGTCTGTATTATCACGAGTATTAAAGAGAGAGTGTATATGTGTGTGTACCTGACTGATGAACATGATGTATCTCCATCTGCCGAGGCGTCTGTTTTATCATGAGTATTAAAGAGAGAGTTTGTGTGTGTACCTGACTGATGAACATGATGTATCTCCGTCTGCCGTGGCGTCTGTATTATCACGAGTATTAAAGAGAGAGTGTATATGTGTGTGTACCTGACTGATGAACATGATGTATCTCCATCTGCCGTGGCGTCTGTATTATCATGAGTATTAAAGAGAGAGTGTATGTGTGTGTGTACCTGACTGATGAACATGATGTATCTCCGTCTGCCGTGGCGTCTGTATTATCACGAGTATTAAAGAGAGAGTGTATATGTGTGTGTACCTGACTTATGAACATGATGTATCTCCATCTGCCGTGGCGTCTGTTTTATCATGAGTATTAAAGACAGAGTGTATGTGTGTGTGTACCTGACTGATGAACATGATGTATATCCATCTGCCGTGGCGTCTGTATTATCATGAGTATTAAAGAGAGAGTGTATGTGTGTGTGTACCTGACTGATGAACATGATGTATCTCCATCTGCCGTGGCCTCTGTATTATCATGAGTATTAAAGAGAGAGTATGTGTGTGTACCTGACTGATGAACATGATGTATCTCCATCTGCCGTGGCGTCTGTATTATCATGAGTATTAAAGAGAGAGTATGTGTGTGTACCTGACTGATGAACATGATGTATCTCCATCTGCCGTGGCGTCTGTATTATCATGAGTATTAAAGAGAGAGTATGTGTGTGTACCTGACTGATGAACATGATGTATCTACGTCTGCCGTGGCGTCTGTATTATCATGAGTATTAAAGAGAGAGTGTATGTGTGTACCTGACTGATGAACATGATGTATCTCCATCTGCCGTGGCGTCTGTATTATCATGAGTATTAAAGAGAGAGTATGTGTGTGTACCTGACTGATGAACATGATGTATCTCCATCTGCCGTGGCGTCTGTATTATCATGAGTATTAAAGAGAGAGTATGTGTGTGTACCTGACTGATGAACATGATGTATCTCCATCTGCCGTGGCGTCTGTATTATCATGAGTATTAAAGAGAGAGTGTATGTGTGTGTGTACCTGACTGATGAACCTGATGTATCTCCGTCTGCCGTGGCGTCTGTATTATCACGAGTATTAAAGAGAGAGTGTATATGTGTGTGTACCTGACTGATGAACATGATGTATCTCCATCTGCCGTGGCGTCTGTATTATCATGAGTATTAAAGAGAGAGTGTATGTGTGTGTGTACCTGACTGATGAACATGATGTATATCCATCTGCCGTGGCGTCTGTATTATCATGAGTATTAAAGAGAGAGTATGTGTGTGTACCTGACTGATGAACATGATGTATCTCCGTCTGCCGTGGCGTCTGTATTATCATGAGTATTAAAGAGAGAGTGTATGTGTGTACCTGACTGATGAACATGATGTATCTCCATCTGCCGTGGCGTCTGTATTATCATGAGTATTAAAGAGAGAGTGTATGTGTGTGTACCTGACTGATGAACATGATGTATCTCCATCTGCCGTGGCGTCTGTATTATCATGAGTATTAAAGAGAGAGTATGTGTGTGTACCTGACTGATGAACATGATGTATCTCCGTCTGCCGTGGCGTCTGTATTATCATGAGTATTAAAGAGAGAGTATGTGTGTGTACCTGACTGATGAACATGATGTATCTCCATCTTCCGTGGCGTCTATGGCGTCTGAGGATGGGCACTAGGAACTTGTAGATGATCCACTCGATCAGCAACACCCCCAGTGCAGCCCCCACCCCAATTCCAATCAGCTCAAACACACCCCCCGCATGTTTGAACGACAGTCTACAACACACAAGAACAAACATTCAATCACTATTCGTTCGGTAAACTCAAAATGAGTTGTGTACAGATTGTTCAATGGCCGATGAGTTAACGCATCAGTTTAGAGTTAACTGAACTTCTGTCTTATTATAGTTTTCATTCCTTTATGATGGTTGCAGTCTTTCCGAACAACGCTTAACTGGAAATATTCAGTGAGCTTTAATCTCTCTTTCTGTCTCAAGAAGCAGCAGTGTTGCTTCCTTTCCAACAATTACTTAAGCACATGAAAACAAAGATAGTCGGTTGCAAAGCAAGTAGCACAGAAAATTCCCACCATAATAATTCGAGAACAGAAAATAAAGAAATGTAAAAAGAAACTTCAAAATACTTTTTATCATTTCTTTCTTAATTGTTTTTTTTTCTACAACCATCTAGATTTGTCCAACCGGTATCTTCCCAAATGGCATCAAAATGGAAGCTTTTCCCGAATGGCATAAATTTCAAGTTTTCATTGTAAATTAAACGTTTTCTATCAATTTATATTTCTAGCATTTTGTCACGAACAAAAGCATGTTAACAAGATTTGGAACTAATTGCTTCCAAAAAAATGCAAATCGACAAATCTGTTGAAAAAGTTGACCACAAGAAGCTTATTAGTAACCGCAAGCGTTTGCTTTTCGCTTTTGATAAAAAATTCTGCGACTCTTTCAAGATTAAATGTCAATCAACATTCGAATTAACAAGTTGACTAACTTTCTCACATTGCTGACGAAAAAAATGTCTCTCGATGTTTTCAATGCAACTTTTTCATTTTTAAGCCATTTGGGAATTATGCCATTTGAGACGTAATCGTCCAAGCTAGTCTGAAATTAGTCCACTCTTTTGGAAACCGATCACTTTTTCTCGAAAATGAGACATTTTTTGTGGAAGTTAGTTTCGAGTCGGATTCACGGCCAACATTGCTATAATAGAATACCACACGCGACGCCCTACAAGTTTTTCTTGTCAAAATTGATTGGGAATTTTGAAAAACCGATCCCAATTCATATTTCCTTTCCGCGTTTCGAGATTGATCGGAATAATCAAGAAAAAAGCTGTTCCTTGAATGGAGTTCTGGTTGGGCCAAAAAAAGCCTTTCAGCTGATGTTGGGACCATGTGTAGGCTTTTCGTTGCAGTTCTGTATCTGATCAGCAAATATACTGACCCAGCTATCTGCGCAGATTAAAAAAAATCGGGCTAACCAAAAATGCTAAACATATTGTTTTCGTACATGAAAAAATGCTAATGCTACACTTTCCGTGCAAATCCAGAAAAACAGAAAATGCGTGGAGTCCACGGTTACTGATTTTTCATATATGGAAATTGCATGACTAGCGTTTTTCCATTAACCAAAAAATTGGATTTTTTAAAATTAATTGTGGTTTGATTGTTTTTGAAGTTTTGATTGTGTTCAATTTTTAGTTCGAGATTTTTGAACTCTGAGAAATGAAACTTGAACAATCAAAATGAGAAAAAACTTCGTTTACTCAAAAAAATCACCAAAAAATTGACTGTTTTGCATTTACAACCCGCATTCAAGTTTAGGCGTAAGTAATTGACTATAACCAATTATTATGATGATTTATTTGAATATAATTACAAAAGTAGGTGTTTAAAAAATTACAATAGATTATAATTGTGATATTTTCCAGGAGATAAAAATCTCTAATAATCAATATTACTGATTTATAGTTTATACAAAAAAACACTTAAGATCATTTTTAATGGATTATAATCGATTTTAATCTCTTATTTTGCCACATTTTTGTCGCACGAAAACAAAATTTGACATATTTCTTATGGGTTGATAAATTTCTTTCAATAAAAAATCTCTATCAGCGAGTTGTCTTGTCACACTTTGGTTTATCTGAACACAAACTTATACCAAGTAACAAAAGTTTCACAAAAAACGTCTACGGCTACGTCTGCCGTGGCGTCTGTATTATCATGAGTATTAAAGAGAGAGTGTATGTGTGTACCTGACTGATGAACATGATGTATCTCCATCTGCCGTGGCGTCTGTATTATCATGAGTATTAAAGAGAGAGTATGTGTGTGTACCTGACTGATGAACATGATGTATCTCCATCTGCCGTGGCGTCTGTATTATCATGAGTATTAAAGAGAGAGTATGTGTGTGTACCTGACTGATGAACATGATGTATCTCCATCTGCCGTGGCGTCTGTATTATCATGAGTATTAAAGAGAGAGTGTATGTGTGTGTGTACCTGACTGATGAACCTGATGTATCTCCGTCTGCCGTGGCGTCTGTATTATCACGAGTATTAAAGAGAGAGTGTATATGTGTGTGTACCTGACTGATGAACATGATGTATCTCCATCTGCCGTGGCGTCTGTATTATCATGAGTATTAAAGAGAGAGTGTATGTGTGTGTGTACCTGACTGATGAACATGATGTATATCCATCTGCCGTGGCGTCTGTATTATCATGAGTATTAAAGAGAGAGTATGTGTGTGTACCTGACTGATGAACATGATGTATCTCCGTCTGCCGTGGCGTCTGTATTATCATGAGTATTAAAGAGAGAGTGTATGTGTGTACCTGACTGATGAACATGATGTATCTCCATCTGCCGTGGCGTCTGTATTATCATGAGTATTAAAGAGAGAGTGTATGTGTGTGTACCTGACTGATGAACATGATGTATCTCCATCTGCCGTGGCGTCTGTATTATCATGAGTATTAAAGAGAGAGTATGTGTGTGTACCTGACTGATGAACATGATGTATCTCCGTCTGCCGTGGCGTCTGTATTATCATGAGTATTAAAGAGAGAGTATGTGTGTGTACCTGACTGATGAACATGATGTATCTCCATCTTCCGTGGCGTCTATGGCGTCTGAGGATGGGCACTAGGAACTTGTAGATGATCCACTCGATCAGCAACACCCCCAGTGCAGCCCCCACCCCAATTCCAATCAGCTCAAACACACCCCCCGCATGTTTGAACGACAGTCTACAACACACAAGAACAAACATTCAATCACTATTCGTTCGGTAAACTCAAAATGAGTTGTGTACAGATTGTTCAATGGCTGATGAGTTAACGCATCAGTTTAGAGTTAACTGAACTTCTGTCTTATTATAGTTTTCATTCCTTTATGATGGTTGCAGTCTTTCCGAACAACGCTTAACTGGAAATATTCAGTGAGCTTTAATCTCTCTTTCTGTCTCAAGAAGCAGCAGTGTTGCTTCCTTTCCAACAATTACTTAAGCACATGAAAACAAAGATAGTCGGTTGCAAAGCAAGTAGCACAGAAAATTCCCACCATAATAATTCGAGAACAGAAAATAAAGAAATGTAAAAAGAAACTTCAAAATACTTTTTATCATTTCTTTCTTAATTGTTTTTTTTTCTACAACCATCTAGATTTGTCCAACCGGTATCTTCCCAAATGGCATCAAAATGGAAGCTTTTCCCGAATGGCATAAATTTCAAGTTTTCATTGTAAATTAAACGTTTTCTATCAATTTATATTTCTAGCATTTTGTCACGAACAAAAGCATGTTAACAAGATTTGGAACTAATTGCTTCCAAAAAAATGCAAATCGACAAATCTGTTGAAAAAGTTGACCACAAGAAGCTTATTAGTAACCGCAAGCGTTTGCTTTTCGCTTTTGATAAAAAATTCTGCGACTCTTTCAAGATTAAATGTCAATCAACATTCGAATTAACAAGTTGACTAACTTTCTCACATTGCTGACGAAAAAAATGTCTCTCGATGTTTTCAATGCAACTTTTTTCATTTTTAAGCCATTTGGGAATTATGCCATTTGAGACGTAATCGTCCAAGCTAGTCTGAAATTAGTCCACTCTTTTGGAAACCGATCACTTTTTCTCGAAAATGAGACATTTTTTGTGGAAGTTAGTTTCGAGTCGGATTCACGGCCAACATTGCTATAATAGAATACCACACGCGACGCCCTACAGTTTTTCTTGTCAAAATTGATTGGGAATTTTGAAAAACCGATCCCAATTCATATTTCCTTTCCGCGTTTCGAGATTGATCGGAATAATCAAGAAAAAAGCTGTTCCTTGAATGGAGTTCTGGTTGGGCCAAAAAAAGCCTTTCAGCTGATGTTGGGACCATGTGTAGGCTTTTCGTTGCAGTTCTGTATCTGATCAGCAAATATACTGACCCAGCTATCTGCGCAGATTAAAAAAAATCGGGCTAACCAAAAATGCTAAACATATTGTTTTCGTACATGAAAAAATGCTAATGCTACACTTTCCGTGCAAATCCAGAAAAACAGAAAATGCGTGGAGTCCACGGTTACTGATTTTTCATATATGGAAATTGCATGACTAGCGTTTTTCCATTAACCAAAAAATTGGATTTTTTAAAATTAATTGTGGTTTGATTGTTTTTGAAGTTTTGATTGTGTTCAATTTTTAGTTCGAGATTTTGAACTCTGAGAAATGAAACTTGAACAATCAAAATGAGAAAAAACTTCGTTTACTCAAAAAAATCACCAAAAAATTGACTGTTTTGCATTTACAACCCGCATTCAAGTTTAGGCGTAAGTAATTGACTATAACCAATTATTATGATGATTTATTTGAATATAATTACAAAAGTAGGTGTTTAAAAAATTACAATAGATTATAATTGTGATATTTTCCAGGAGATAAAAATCTCTAATAATCAATATTACTGATTTATAGTTTATACAAAAAAACACTTAAGATCATTTTTAATGGATTATAATCGATTTTAATCTCTTATTTTGCCACATTTTTGTCGCACGAAAACAAAATTTGACATATTTCTTATGGGTTGATAAATTTCTTTCAATAAAAAATCTCTATCAGCGAGTTGTCTTGTCACACTTTGGTTTATCTGAACACAAACTTATACCAAGTAACAAAAGTTTCACAAAAAACCTTTCATTTTACTT